>NW_015168771.1:11240-26656 GCF_001447785.1 Gekko japonicus | reverse complement strand
ATACCCTTCCACATTTGGACTCCCCCCCTCCCCCCCTCCCAGCATTAATAATATTAATAATGGTGCCAGGGCAGACAAGGCGGCAGCGGCAGGGGCCGAGGCAGGGCGGGCTGGGTGTTGCGCGCAGACCACTGAAACCAAGCTTATTTTGACCTTGCAGGCGATAAAAGCGAAAATGGAGGAGCTTAGGCCCTTGATCCCAGTGTTGGAGGAGTACAAAGCCGATGCCAAATTGGTTTTGCAGTTTAAAGAGGAGGTCCAGAATCTGACGGCAGTTCTAAGCGAGCTCCAGGAGGAAATTGGCGCCTATGACTACGAAGAGCTTCAGAACAGAGTGTCAAATCTTGAAGAGAGGCTCCGGGCTTGCATGCAAAAATTAGGTAGGCCGTGCACACTGAGAAAGGACAAGCACCGTCCGCGTAGGGTCCGTGCGTTCCTGGGTGAGGAGAGCCAGGCCTGCAGGGCTTCCTGTGGGCCAGCAGCGGTGTCTGTCTGCAGTGCCAGGGGCTGAACTGTGGGGCGCGTGGCATTCAGGGCTGCAGGGGCAGAGTGCGTTTCCTTCCCAGCCGAGTCCCCGGCAGCTCCGGGCCGAGGGGAAGGGGCTCCAGATCAGGAGACACAGGCTCCTCTCCTGGGGAGGAAGTGCTGCCCAATGTCCAGTGCTGCCCGGCCCTGGGCGGAACCCTGCAGCTGCTTGTGCGTGCCTCGGCCAGGCTTTGGGTTGATTCTGCCCCAAACGGCACTCTACGTCTGCCACACGGGAGCCCTCTTTGGGTCACGGAGACACGTCCCACGGTCAGGGCTGAGCTGAGGAGGGAGGGAGGAGACACCTGCTGTGCAGAGGGAGAAAGGAAGCCCGAGAGACCCCACTGAACACACCCAGCCCTGTCCAGAGGGCACTCTGCACGTCCTCTGAGGGAAGACCCCTGTCGAGCTTGCCTGCGGTCCCAGGTGTGCTGCGTGCTTCCGGCTCCAGGGCCTCCCACTGGCAATGGGCAAGCTCTTCTGTCCGGGCCACACCAGAGCGGCTCCGGCCCCCGGGGCTTTGTGTGGGGAGGAGGGGAGCCTCTTCTGTGCTCAGTGTCTCTGGGGTGGGGCGGGGGTCACATCTTGGGGAGGAGCCCAGGAGAGAAGCTCACAAACGAGGTGGCTGTTTCAGAGCTGGGAGAGGTCAGCGGGGGGGTGGGGGTGGCTTGCTGGCTGTGGGAAGCAGCCAGCAAGGCTTGTTGGGGGAAGGGGCCTTTGCTGCTGGGGGGCTGGGCAGCTGGGGACTGCCGTTCTCTGGACAAGGCCGGGATGGCGTCCGTTGCTTGCAGCCCTGGGCCAGGGCACCTCAGATCCGTTGCCTTGGATCAGAAGAGAGGTCCCCGTCCCGTCCCCCGCACGCACACACACACACACACCAGGAGCTTCAGTTCCCCAAGCAAATGGATGGGCGTCATGCAGCAGCGGGGCCAGAAACCTGCTGGCCGCTTCTTTGGGCTCTGAGCCCAGGGGGTGTTAACGCGTGGCAGTCCTGGTGTCCTCGGAGACATTTTGTCGATGGGGCTGGGGCTCCCTCCGCTGTGCGTGGGCGTGTGTGCAGGGATGGTGCCCCTTCCGCCGTGGCGGGCAAGAGAGGAGAAAGCCCTCCTCCACACAGGGCATGCGCCTTTAACTCGAGAGGTGCGCCAAAGGTGGCGATGGCCGAGACCTGAGACAGCATCGGCCCCCTTCACGGAAAGTAGGTGGGTGGTAGCCATTGGGCAGGACAGCTGAGTGGAGCCTCCCCACATAGTGGTGGTGTACCTCTGAGTTGGGGTTGCCAGGATGGAGACTCGGGTGGGATGCCTCCTGCTCGCTCTCTCGTCCTTGCTTGCCGGCCCATCAGACTGGTGGGGCAACATCACGCTCAGCAAATACTGGGAAAGGAATTCTGTCGTTTTGAGGTCGATGTGATGTTTTAGGATTTGGGCAAAATTCTATGGCTTTTGCACAGAATGTTGTCACATCAGTGTCCCGCTGGGGACAGAACATCACTTCCTGGCATGGGCTGGAAGTGCAACAATGCGTGGTACCCCCTCTCTCCCCCCTTTTGCTCCCCAGCAGGTGGCCAGTCATCAGCCGGCCACCGTCGTTGCCAGCCTCCAGGTGTGTCCTGGAGACCTCCCAGAATCACAACTGATCTCCAGACCACAGAGATGAATTCCCCTGGGGACAAAGGGCTACTTTGGAGGGTGGACTATAGAGGGTGTCAGGCTGCACTGAGGTCCCTGCCAGTGTTCCCTCTAAGCTGAGTTAGTGTGAGCCAGCTCACAGTTTTTTAGACTCCAGCTCACACATTTTTGCCTTAGCTCAGGAAGGAGGGCTCCAGAGTGAACTAATTTATGCAGCAGCCGAATCGCTGGCTCACAACTTTAATGCCAGAGGCTCACAAAGTAGAATTTTTGCTCACAAGACTCCACAGCTTAGTGGGAGCATTGGTCCCTGCCCTTTCCAAGCCCCCCCCCCCAGTTCTGCCCCCAAATCTCCAGGAATATCCTAACCCTCATTTGGCAGCCCAGCGCGTCTTGAGGGCCAGGTGTGTGGACCAGGCCTCGTTTCCAGGCCTTTTAGCTGCGTGTGTCACCTGATGATGGCTGCTGGGTTGCATGGACTTTGGTCTGGCCCAGCACAGCATCTGTTGTTTGCTCTGTTCCATGTGGCCTCCTCTGAAGAGGCACTGCAGGCCTGACCCTCACGACTTCTGCTCTCTGTCTCAGAGTGAGGGATGGGCAGCCTCCGGGCCCAGTCCCGTCCCCCGAGGAGGTCCAGGTGCACCACGGCACAAGCAAACGAGGGGTGTGGCTGAGCAGAGCGGTGGGGAAGGTGCCAGCGCCGCCCACACCGCTCTCCTCTGCCGCACCCCTCGTTTGCTTGTGCTGTTGAATGTTGGAACACTTCGGATCTTCATCCCTCCATCCAGCACGTGCCGCTGAGGTCCAAAGCGCTCATCTCCCCTGGGGACGGGTGGGAAAGAGAGGCTTCCTCCATGAAGTGCTCCCTGCCCGTTTCCACTGGTTTTTTAAGGGGGACTGCCAACGATAGGGGGAAGTGTTTCAGAGGGAAGAAGGGCTGCACCTTCGCTCTGTACTGGCTTTTCCTGATTGGCTTCATAACATAGCAACAGTGTCATGCTCACAAAGGTGATCCCTGATTGGCTGGGTTGTTTTTTGTTTTGCTTTGTTTTAAGTGGCACCAGTGCAAAAGTGGGGGTGGTGGCAGTCATTGGGAAATGAATAGGATTGTGATTGGGAAATGGAAATTTGGGGGGAATGATGAAGTCACTCCTTCCCATGGAAACAGTTCTGCAGACCTAGCCACGGGCGCCTTACATTCTCTTGCCCCCAGTGCAATGATGTGGAGTGGGGGAGGGGGAGAACACTGCAGGGAGGCAGGGCAGACGATGAGGCAGGGCAGGGGGGGAGGGATGACGACACATGAGACACAGAGCCCGCCCGACAGTCCGGGCCGGGGTCTCCATGTCTAGGCTAATTTGGAAAAATTCTCTGGAGAAATGGAACACCCCTCCCCTGGCAGATCACAGGTGCAGAGAGAAAGCACACCCCGCCGGGCTCAAGATGCCTCCTGACCTGCCACCCAGATCGCTGGCATGGGGGCACATTGCCCACACTGCACTGATGACTGGAAATGGGACACTGGCACTGCTAACCGGCGGAACCTGGGCCATAACAGAGGCCCCGCAGAGAATGTCAACCTGCTCTGGCACAACAGAGGGAACAGATACATCCAGCGCACACTCTAGTGGGAGCAACTCCCAGGCTAGCCCAATCGCATCAGATCTTGGGGGCCCAAGCAAGCTTGGCCCTGGTGAGTACTTGGATGGGAGGCCACCAAGGCAGCCCAGAGTTGCTAGGCAGAGGCAGGCCAGGGCAAAAACCACCCCTCAACGTCTCTGGCCTTGGAAACCCCACAGGATGGCCATAAGTTGGCTGCGACTTGACAGCGCTCCCCCCTTCCCCCCAAGCCCCACTGAACACAGAGGTGCCTCTTTTTCAGCCAACATCTGTTTGGTCAGGCGGCATTTGTGCATCGCTGAGAATTATGGTAGTGTTGTGCTGTAGTATCACTTATCTCCTGGACTGTGTTCTCCACGGAGGAGGATCCAGTTGAGAAAGCAAATCTAAGCAGAGCTCAGTGTCCAGTGATATGAAGGTGTCATCCTGGGGTCCTTGGCCTGGCAGCAGCCTGCTGGAAATCCAGACGCAGAGCCTCCTCGTCCAACGGCTGCCTTGCCTGCACGTCAAGGCCTCTCCCAGGAAACAGCCCACCTCCCTTCGGAATCAAGTGGCTCCATGGCTGAATCTCTCTGACCCTGAGGGTTTCTTCCGAACGCGCAACCAAAACCGACCCCCCTTGCCCGTGAGCCCCACTCCCCAGAGGCCGGAGGGGGGGTTGTCTCTTCCCAGCAGTCTTGATGTCCCACCCCCCTGCCCTTCCTGGGGCCACCCAGGCAGCTCACTGTTCAAAACGTACTGCTGTGTGCCAGGCTGTGGCTTCGGCTTCCATGCCCCGCCTGTGACTTCTCCACCCGTCCGACGGGAAGGAGAAAGTCAGTAGACCTGCCCAGCCAGGAGTCCAAAAAGAGGTTCCTACGCCAGAAGGCTCTTGGCCTGACCCAGGAGCACTCTTTGCTCCCTGGCTTCCAGAGTCCCACCGTGCAGCCACAGAAACCGTGACCGGTACAGAGACAGGCCTCTTCTTTGGCTGTTTCCATCCCAGAAGCTCGAAGGACTTGGAAGGAGTTATTGTGTGGCAGGGGTGTAGACTTTCCAATTTCCGGGGGGGGGGGGCTGGGGCTGGGCCAGAGGCATTGCTTTGCTAGGAGCAAGGGTGGCTCCCGGGGGAGGCTGAGCACCTTCCTGAAAATTTCGGCGGGGGCTGAAGCCCTGCCGCCCCCGCGAAGATTACGCCTATGTTGTGTGGCGTCACAACCAAGGGTTGCAATTCCCTCTTCTTCTTCCTCATTCAGCTGCAGTTGCTGGGCATGTAGGCGGGGTGGTGGTGGTGGTGGTCAGCTGAGCCCCTCCCCTCCCCTTCAGCGCCACATTTGCATCCTTCCCTCCCGCGTACAAAGAGAGGGGCACAAAGAGTGAAGCCCCAGCCAGGTCCCGGCACCAGCTCCCAGGAGCCGAGCAGGCCCAAGATGCACTCTGAATACCGACAGATCCTTTGAACGGCTGCGCTGGTTTAAAATGGGTATTTGAACGTGGTTCTGTGAAGCTCGGGGGTGTGTGTGTAGGGGGAGCCAGTTTGGTGTAGTGTTTAAGTGTGCGGACTCTAATCTGGGAGAACCGGGTTTGATTCCTCACTCCTCCACTTGCACCTGCTGATGTGACCTTGGGTCAGTCACAAGCTCTGGCACAGCTGTCCTTGAAAAAGAGCAGTTTCTGTCAGAGTTCTCTCAGCCCCACCCACCTCACAGGGTGTCTGTTGTGGGGAGGGGAAGGGAAAGGAGTCTGTAAGCCGCTCTGAGACTCCCAAGTGAAGGGCGGAGTATAAATCCAATCTCTTCTTCTCTCTCTCTCTTAATGTAGCAGAGTTTTGGTGCAGGTCAAGATCACCTCCTCTGCAAATTCCCTTTTGACTTCTCCTTAAGCCAGGCAAAGGAGTGACATTTTACACGTGATCACCGCATGGAACAGGAAGATGTTTGCAAAGAAAAGAGAGAGATTAAGGAGGAGAAGGGTGGATTTATACCCCACGGCCCTTCACTACCCAAAGGTGTCTCAGAGTGGCTGACAAACTCCTTTCCCTTCCCCTCCCCACAACAGACACCCTGTGAGGTGGGTGGGGCTGGGAGAGCTCTGACAGAAACGGCTCTTTTTCAAGGACAGCTCTTATCAGAACTACGGCTTGCCCAAGGTCATCCAGCAGCTGCGAGTGGAGGAGTGGGGAATCAAACCCGGTTCTCCCAGATGAGAGTCCGCGCACTTAACCACCACACCAAACTGGCTACACCAAACTGGCCCAGACTCTGTGCCCTCTTGCTGAGGGGCTCCCTGGCAGGGGGTGCTGACCCCGCCCTCAGCTTGGCTCCAGTAGCTGACAATCGGGGCTCTGGGTCCGCCCGCCACGAGTCTCTCCAAACCTTGGCCAAGATAACAGCCCTCAGTTGGCAGTCGTTATTTCTTGGTGCAGGTGCCTTGCCCGCCCCCGGCATGCAAAGTAAAACTAGGACATTTGAATCGGACAAAAAACCAACCATAAAACAAATAATAGAAAATGTTCAGCAGCCAAAAACAATGTCCCCACAACAGCCTTCAAACCAGAAGCAGATCCTAAAACTGCTCAGAAAGATGGAACGTGTAATTAAAAACCCTAACTAAAGAGAAAAGTTTTGGCCAGGTGCCCGAAAGGCCGAAAGAGGGGGGCCAAGAGGGCATCTCAGGGGTGACCGCCTCACCTCAGGGTGGGGGAGGGGAGAGGGAGGCTGGCAGGCTGGACCACACGGGAGGGGCTGGCTCTTCAGGGGGCCCACCCCCCAACTTTGGAGGGGCACTTTGAATTGTGCCTGGGCACAGACGCCCAGGGTGGATCTTGCAGGGTGTGGGTGGGGGGGTGATACGATTCCTGTGTCCAGACCTCAGTGATGTTAATCCAATGACTGGGTCGTCATATTTTGGCCAATGGAAGTTTCCAGACAGTTTTCAACAGGCGGCCTCAGTTTTTGTCCAGTTGCTCAGTGAAGAAGGAAAAGCACTCTGCACAAGTTCAGACGTCACATATGATGTCATTTGGATCATGGCTCGGTATTGGCTAGGGAAATGGGTTCCGGGACTAAGGCTTTGATTGGTTTTTTGATAGCATTACAATCAAATAAATGTATGTGGTGTAGGGGTTAAAGTGTCTGCCTGGGATTTGGGAGACCCCCTCTGCCATGGAAGCTCGCTGAGGGACCTTGGGCCCTGCCTGACCTTCCTCGCAGGGTGGTTGTTGTGAGGATAAAATGGAGGAGGGGAAATGCTTTTTTAAGCCGCATCAGGTCCTCAGCAAGGAGAAGGAATAATTATATAAATAAAAGTAAAAAATACTCAAATCCCAAACACTGTTTCATGTGCCAACTGTTATTGCATGTTGCCAAATGCTAACTGGTATTGCATGTCAATGGTTAAATCCTGTTGTTACTATATAACTAGTATGGAGAGGAATTGTCACTGGATATCAGGCAGCAACATAAAATTTTCAACTGATTGAGAATATTTACTGTGAAAATTTGCAAAAGAGAATATGGGGGGAAATGCATTTTACCATTAGCAAAGAGTTTTGAGGTGGGGGTGGGGGTGGGGGTGACTGAGCTGCACTCCAGTTCCTGCTGGCCGGCCAGCCAGCCAGCCGGCATGCCATGTACTGCCTCTTCCCGCTGGCCGTTCTGCAGCACTGGCAGCCCAGCTGTTTGCAAGAGCCCTTGTTTTCGCGAGGCTCGGCAGTGGAGGCCTGTGCTCATTAAGAGGGAGGACATCTGATAGCTCTTCTCAGTTTAGTTATTTTTAATTAAGATAATCTTGAAAGGGAGAGTGACGGCAACAGCTCTATTGCAGCTTTCTGCAAACATCTGCTGGTCACTGGTGGGGGGGAGCTGGACAGCCCCGTGGCTTGCTCAGTTCGTCACATCGGAAGCCTTTCGGGGCCGGCCATGTGGTCGCTCCAGCAGCTGCATCGGCTGGCTCAAGAGAAGCACGCCGGTCCCCTTGGAGAACCAGAGAACCCTGCACAGTTTTGACAGAGGGGAGAGGAATTTGTGTTCGGGATTTTGAAATGGCCAATAACCCCAGTTCAAATCAAAAGCCTTATCTTGCAGATTCACTGTCAGGGGTGAAACGAATGTTATGACAGTTGCAGGTAAAGCACTTACCTGTGTAAGCATTCCACATTGGGATGCTCTGATGTGTGCATGCAATGTGCCCACCAATGTTCCCGCTGAGCTGTGGATTCTTGTGAGCAAAAAGTCTACTTTGTGAGCCACTGGCATTAAAGTTGTGAGCAAGCGATTTGGCTACCGTGTACATTACTTTGCTCTGGAGCCCCATTCTTCCTGAGCGAAGACAAAGATGTGTGAGCCAGAGGCTAAAAAAATGTGAGCTAACTCACACTAACCCAGCTTAGAGGGAACACTGGTGCCCACCCATGATACTCCGTGCTGAGCCAATGCATGTGTGAAGCCTATTTGGCTGTGATGTGGCACGTGCGTGCGGAGAAGTGCTTTACAGTCCCCCGGGGATTGGCAGGCCTCCCGCGTGAAGCTGGGGAGGGGGCACGTGGCAAGCCTGTTAAGCCACCTGGAGGTGTGTCGTCATTGACGTGCTCATGGCAGTGTTTGGCTGTTTTGCAGCCTGTGGCAAACTGACAGCAATAAGTGACCCGATCACAGTCAAGATATCCGGATCAAGGTTTGGCTCGTGGATGACCGACCCCCTGGCTCCAGAAGGGGAGAACAAGGTAGGCTCGCAGACCTCGGGATGCACCTCTTGCTGGGCCCTGGGGTGGCTGGGGTGGAGCGGAGGGTGTGTGGAGCTGTCCGGGAATTCCGGCAGGCCTTTCCAAACTGCCCTTTCGGTGTCTCGCTTGAGAGGAGATCCCGCCGGCCCCTCTGGAGAGGGCCAGCGCCATGCCAGTCCCTCTTGGTGCCCTGCGTGGGAGCCTCCCAGAGGCACAGAGCCAGCTGGGCAAGGGATGGGGGGGGCCTCTGGCCCACGCAGCAAATCGTGGGAGCCTCCCAGAGGCACAGAGCCAGCCAGGCAGTCGGGCAAGGGATGCCCCGTCAGCAGAAGGGGTGCCCCTTTGCACTGCCCGCTTCCCACAGCAGCAGCCCGGATTGATTGTCCTTTACTGACATGGCTCAGAAGGGATCACTGGAGGGGATTTATTTGCTCCTCAGTCCCTGCAACAGACAGGCTGAGCTGCGTAGGGAGGACATGGTCTCCAGATCACCTCCTCTTCCCCGAGATATCCGGGTGACAGTAGTGACAAGCTCATTCTCCCAGAGGTGGGAGGGAGCGCCCTTTGTAGGCAGGCCTCGGCCGAGAGAGGAGCTCTCCCCCTCACGCATGCAGATTTAGGCATTGCGCTGAGTGCTGCCGAGTGACAGAATCTCACCAGCTCATTGCACTCAGCCTGCGCTCGACAGAAGGAGGGCTTGGATTCTGCTGTCTGCCACCCTCCAGAAAGAGCTGTGGGCTTTGCAGAGCCAGGATGTTGTTGTACGAGTGGGATTTGGTGCCTGTGACAGAATTCGACGTGCAACACATTTGTTGTTATTGTCCTCCTGATTGCTGTGTTGTTATCAGTAACAATCACATTCTGGGCGGTTTGTCCTGTAGAGTGGCAGGAAGGTATGGATCCTGGAATCTGACCTCTGCAACCCTTCCGGCTTCTTTTGCCCGGCAATGGCCACAGAACTTGCAGCGCAGGGTCCCAGCCAGGAGGGCTCGAAGCTCTCTTTTTCAAAAAATAGCCACTGATGTTTTACTGCACTCTCTTCTTTTTCTGTGGTCTAGTACCATCACTGCTGACACGTAGCCCATATCAAGTTTTTGGGTTTGTGTGGGTGCGGAACTAATACTTAGACCCTCTAGGCCAGAGGCAGGTGACCTTTTGCCCCAGGTGTTGGAGAGGAGGTGCCCTCCTCGCCCTGGGCTCAGGAGGCAAATGGCGGCCAGGAGCCCCCTCCCCAGCAGGGCTGGCAGCACAACAACGGTCAGGGCCAGGGTGGCCTCAGTTGCTTGGGCGGGGAAGGACCCGTCCCTTGTAGGCTGAGCGGGAGAATCCAGTAAGCCACACAGGGGGCTGTGGGAAGTGTCCCATCCCTGGCCTGGGCGACATCCCCCCCCCACCCCGCCCAGTGGTGCTCAGAAATCAGGACGAGTGAGCCTCACCAGTCAGGCCCAGCTGAGACGCAAATCCTGCCAGGACTAGGGCCTAGGAGGAGAGGGTGCTCACCACAAAGACCTGGGCCACTCAGACATGCCCACCAAGCGAGGTGGGGCTCTGCAAGGTCAGACCGGTGGTCTATCCGTCACATTCAAGGTTCTGTTTTCAAGAGATGCGAGGCAGGGAAGCAACAGCCCTGCCATGCTGGCCTGTCTCAGGCACACGACATTCAGCCACACAGGGGGCTGTGGGAAGTGTCCCATCCCTGGCCTGGGCGACATCCCCCCCCCACCCCGCCCAGTGGTGCTCAGAAATCAGGACGAGTGAGCCTCACCAGTCAGGCCCAGCTGAGACGCAAATCCTGCCAGGACTAGGGCCTAGGAGGAGAGGGTGCTCACCACAAAGACCTGGGCCACTCAGACATGCCCACCAAGCGAGGTGGGGCTCTGCAAGATCAGACCGGTGGTCTATCCGTCACATTCAAGGTTCTGTTTTTCAAGAGATGCTCTTGTTTCAAGAGATGCGAGGCAGGAGAGCAACAGCCCTGCCATGCTGGCCTATCTCAGGCAGATGAAATTCAGAGGCACACTGCTTCTGTCCATGCAGGTTCCAGTTAGGAGCTCGTGACGGATCTCTCCCCCATGAATTTGACAAGCCCACTTTTATTAAGTTAGTAATTTAGGTATTTGTTGCATATATATTCTGCTTTTCAGCGCCTCTTCAAATCAAGTTATATAAAAAGGTGTAAAAAATTTTCTTCACGAGTGGTCATCGTGAGGGCTGCTTGGCTGCTGTCGCCCCCTCGCTGTCGGGGTCTCAGCAACAGCAGTTTGCAAAGGGGGTGGGGGGAGACCCAGGCTCATTGGGAGGCATCTGGCTGCTCATAGTTTCACACAAAGCTGCGTTAACAGCCACCCTCTCTTGAGGGCGCCGTGTCCTTGATGCCCAGTTCCGCTGGGAGCATGGGACGTACTCCACTGAAACACCCTTTGCGTGAAGTGGTGTGAGAAGTCACCTGGGTCCCCTCTTTGACGTACCTGCCCACGACGACCGCTTCACCACGCCAGCCTTCCCTTAAGCCACTGAATAAGACTTGCACGCCTGTGTGAACTGGCCCTTCCATCAGGTATTGCAAAGTGAAGTTCAAATCCAGGCCCCACAGGGCAACCTGGCCCCTGCTCGCTCCCTTGCATTGTGTCAAATGGACCTGCGGGTGCACCTTCTCTAACACTGGTTTGTGTGTGTGTGTTGTGTGTACAGGTCTGGTATATGGACAGCTATCACAACAATCGCTTTGTCCGTGAGTACAAATCCATGGCCGATTTTATGAACACAGACAATTTCACCTCTCACCGTCTCCCTCACCCGTGGTCTGGAACCGGCCAAGTCGTGTACAATGGCTCAATCTATTTCAATAAATACCAAAGTCACATAATCATCAAGTTTGACTTGAAAACGGAGACCATCCTTAAGACTCGTAGCTTGGATTATGCTGGCTACAACAACGTCTACCACTATGCCTGGGGCGGGCATTCCGACATTGACCTCATGGTGGACGAGAATGGCCTTTGGGCCGTCTATGCCACCAATCAGAATGCGGGGAACATTGTCATCAGCAAACTGGACCCCAACACCTTACAAAGCATCCAGACCTGGAACACCAGTTACCCAAAACGCAGTGCTGGTGAAGGATTCATCATCTGCGGTACTCTGTATGTCACCAATGGCTATTCGGGAGGGACCAAGGTGACCTACGCTTATCAGACCAACACTTCCACTTATGAATACATAGATATCCCCTTCTTAAACAAATATTCTCATATTTCTATGCTGGACTACAACCCCAAGGACAGAGCCCTCTATGCCTGGAACAACGGCCATCAAATACTCTACAACGTCACCCTTTTCCATGTTGTCCGATCTGATGAATTGTAGTCCACTTCTATCTGGAAAGGAATTGAATGCATAACAAAAACAAACAAGCAAGAAAATAAATACACGCGATGTGGAAATATACCTATTCAAGAAAAAAAAAATACAGAAAGAAATTTCAGAAACAGAGCAGCTACCAAAATGTGTGAGCAAGAGGATGAACCAGACTTGAAAACTTGCAAGATCAGCACTTAACTTTCCAATGTTCACAGATTTAAGATGTGTTCTAGACAATGCAAAAGTTAAAATAAATCACTTGTTTGCAGCTGGAACTGCACTGGAAAAACCACTTTTGAGGAGGGTTTTGGAGGGTGGGGTGTTTTCTTCCCCTTATGTTCCAATAGCAAAGCTGTAGTTATATAGTACAATGTAAGGCAATGACTGTTGGAAATTTATTGTTGGGGTGGGTGTGGGGGAAATACAGTTCTCTCTTGATTTTCTCTCTCTCTTCTTTTTTTTGGTAAGTTGCATGGCCATTTTCGTACATCACAATCAGTTATGATGGATGTGTAGTTTGTATTTGGAAATATTCAGTTGATTCATGTTGGCAGTGTCTGATTTAAGAAACAAGAGGTCAAAGGGTTGGGGTTGCCATTCTGTTGGAGCTAGCTACCTTCTCTCCCTCCCTCTCCCCCTCCCTCTCTCTCCCCCACCCCTCTGTTTTATGTCACCTTTAGGATAACTGTTTGGAGACCCAAAGTAGCTAATGGATCTGTGTCTTTAATAGCTATAAAATTTTTGAAAAAGGAAAAAAAAAGAAGTTTCCAGTATATACTATGAACAAATTGTTGTACCCAAATATTTGTTTGAACTTATGTATCCAGCCAATATCTTGTACAATGTATGTCTGTTATTAACCAGAGGTGGCAAAATTTGTATGTCCAAGTTTATGCAAATGAATGTTGTAAATGCAAATGATGTCATTTGGATTAATAAATGAAGGTTTCATATCTTAAAAAGATAAAAGCAGTGCAGCATTTGCCCTTAAGCACATATAACGGTTTTAGTGAAGATAATAAAATTAGAGGTGTATCCCCCCCCACCCCTCCACCCACAAGTCTTGTCAAAATTCTTTGTTCTTGTATGTTTCATCTTAGAGTCCTCAGATTTGTTTCAGATTTCACAGCAGACAAAACTGTTGGTAGTACCTTGAAATGCAATTACTGTTCTTTTAATATCTAAGATATATCATCGTCAGAGTCTTGAACTCTGTTGCTCAACACCAGTTTTGTTTATTTCCTTAGATCCCTTAAAATTGCTGCTTTTTAGACAAACAGCACCTTCCAAGTTTCTAGTCCTTGTATTGCTGAGAAATTTAAAAAATCTTTTTACATGCATTCTATTTATGTATTTATTTATTTCAATTTGTGATCCACCCTCCCCTGTAAACAGGTCATGTGACCTGGCAGTGTAGCATGTACATCACTGCCCATGCACCCCAGAGGCGCCAGCATGACTAAGGGACGGCCCGTTGCACGATGACAGCGCTGCCGGTCCAACAGCTGCTCTGCTCTGCGAGCCCTCCCAAGGCAGTGGAGAAGAGGGGTGGACTCTCACCTGGAGAATCAGGGCGGGGGGTGATTCCCCACTCCTCCTCCCCGGGAAGCCTGTTGGGGGACTTTGGGCAAGTCACGGCTCTCTCTCAGAGCTCTCCCAGCCCCACATACCTCACAAGGGGCCTGTTGTGGGGAGAGAAAGGGGAAACAATTGTAAGCCGCTCTGCCTCAGGGTAGAGGAAATGGGGCATGAAAACCAACCCTTCTTCTTCTTCTGACTGGATGGCCCAGGCTAGCCTGATCTCATTGGATCTCGGAAGCTAAGCAGGGTCGGCCCTGGTGAGTCCTTGGATGGGAGACCGCCGAGGAAGTCCAGGGCTGCACTGAGTCAGGCCGTGGCAAACCACCTCCGTTTGTCTCTTGCCTTGACCGGGATGGCCCAGGCGAGCCTGATCTCGTCAGATCTCAGAAGCTAGGCAGAGTCGGCCCTGGTGAGTCCATGGCTGGGAGACCACCAAGGAGGGTCCGGGTTCACTTGGCAGAGGCAGGCAATGGGCAAACCATCTCTGAATGGCTCCTGCCTTGAAAACCCTACGGGGTCTCCATAAATGGCTGCGGCTTGATGGCATTTCCCATCGTTACGTGAGTATCAAGGGCTGGGGGCAGTTTCTCTCCATCATTTTTATGGATTGTCCATTATTTGGGGAGTAAAATTATCAGCACAAATGACCTGGGAAAAACAATGTCTATGGAAAGCTACTCAGAGACAAAAAATGTAAACACCAGGCAACTATCCTGAGACCCCCATATTTGTAACCTTACTGGCAGACAGTGTGCAGGTCCTTCTAGACCGACGGCGGGAAGCTGCCTTGCTTTATACGGAGCCTGTCACCAGGATAGACTGCTCTGACCTTCAGCCTACGCTCTGCGCCCTGTGATCCTTAAACTAGAAAAGGCTGGACTTGAACAAGGGATTTTCTGCATGCAAAGAAGGTGCTCTGCAGATGAGCCCTGATCCCTTTCTCTCAACAGTGAGACATCTGGGAGCAGGTGTTACAGAAGGTGCCACGGACAGAAGATCCTAAGGCTGAGGACAGACTGGCAGTATGAAGCGCGAGGGAGGCGGGGCAAAAAGACCCAGACCAAGTTGTACCGGGGATTCCCGGTCGCACTGCACCTACTGATGCGGGAGCATACTGGGGAGGAGGCGCAAGAGAGCGTTCACACTGTTGGCCCGCCCCTGGCAGAGGCGCGGCTGTAAGCGGTTTTTTTCCACTCCGGCGACATGCGCATAGGCGCAGCACCGCAGCAATGTGGCTTGTTTGCAGCTTTTAGCGTGCACACGTCCGGGAAGCAGGATCAACGCGCCCTCCAGGGTTTGCTCTGGCTTTCACCTGGTACTTTTTAAACTCAGTGGGGAATTGTCATGGGACAGGTTAGGCAGGCAGGGGTGGAGAGAGGCGGGGAGGAAGCAACTTACCCTCCCTCTTCTCCTGCCTCCTCCTGGCTGAATGAGGGCCTCACCCCCGAATCGACCTCTGCATGGCTGTAAGTGGCTTTTTTTCACTCCGGCAACATGCGCCTATGCGCATAGGTGCAGCAATGTGGCTTGTTGCGGATTTAGCGTGCACACTTCCAGGAAGCGGGATCAACGCGCCCTCCAGGGTTTTGCTACTGCTTTCACCTGGTACTTTCTTAACGCGGTAGGGAATCGTCACAGGACGGGTTGAATACGGCTGGGGAACGCCTGACAGCTGTGGCTGTGTGAACCGGCCCCTTTAATCCGTTTGTGAAATGTGCCTGTAGCGGGCCAAACTGCCAGCCTGAACTCAGCCTAAGGAAGAGTCATTGTTGGTGGAGACAGACTGGGATCCCAAGTTGGTGGGATTCTTGCAAAGAGCTTAGTGAATCTTGGACTGACCCCAAGGCCTTTCTTGAGTTCTCTTGCAAGGGTCAACACTGGATAGTTTAGCCTGGCTTCAGGATCGAGAGATGGGAGTACTGCACTTGTAACGTGGTTTGATGCACATCCATGTAACACAAATAAAGGGGTGGGGGGGATTGCCAGCCCACAGGCAG
>NW_015168771.1:0-11158 GCF_001447785.1 Gekko japonicus | reverse complement strand
GGGGGGGGGCAGCTCTCCAAAAATATTTTGAAAGTATAAGCAACCACTGGTGAGGGGAAATGGATGAAACAAAATGGAATTGTTAAAGCCTATTTGCATGAGCCTCCTTGGGAAACCTCCAGCTCTCAAACCATGTGGCGAATTGTACTTTTGTCTCCCCTAACCTTCCTCCCCCAGCACCCATCTCTTGCTCAAACTGACAGCCCCCAGCTGCTTTGAAGTAGGAAAAAAGTATAAAGAACCAGAGATGCTAATCACAGGAGCCCCCACAGCACCTCTCATTGGACCCTGAAGAGCATTTTCAGTGGTGAAACTTTATCCATGTCTGATGCAGATGTGCTTGAGGAATCATCCCAGAAGGCCAGGAACACATCAGGGGGCTAAGCCCCCTCCAGGCCCCCTCTAAACGGCACCCATACTTTGCTGGACCCTCCCCTCCCCTCAGCCTGTCCAGGCCTCCCTGGAAGCCGCTGAGCCCCAGCTCCCCAGCCCTTTTCTGGGTCCCTCCCTTGCCAGTGAATCTTCAGATCACTCCTCAGGCAGGACTCCGCATCCTTTCCTGGCAACTGGCAGGCTGGTTCCTCAGGCCTCATCTCTCCTTACAAAAAAAAAAAAGCCCCTGTTGAGCCTTGGCACAGCTGTTTCGCTGGGGGAAGGCACCGTGGATTCTGGGTCACGATTAATGCCCGACAGATGCCATAGAGACTGCTTATTCCTCACTGCATCAGTGACAGGGTGTCAAGAGTCACCTTGGGAGAAGAGGCTTTATTAGGAAGACACCAAGTAGTGAATTTCTTAATATAATAATGTATTGTTCATTAAGTGACTGCTTCAGAGGCAGGCAATGGGAAACCACCTCTGAACGTCTCTTACTTTGAAAACGTCAGGTTCAGCTCTTGACGTTATTGACGGCTCTTTCCACGGCCACCAAGGCTCTGCCCAGAGCTTTGGGGTGGCTGGCGCCCACCAGGAGAGTGTGGAAGTTCTTGACAAGACCTCCTTGCAGCCTGGAAACCCCCTCCCCCCAGTGGGGGAGTGTGAACTGCAGGAGCCCCATAACCAGACCAACGCCGTGCCTTCTCCAATGCTAGAATACCCATCTGTGAGTCTTGCTCACATTGCTGTTGAATGCTGAAGTCTTGTGGCTGATCAGCGTGTATCACTTTATTTCTGTTCTGCCCCCTTTCGAGACTGGAGAGGCAGAGAATAGGGCTGGGGAGGTGGGACTCAGCAGCTTGCTAATGGGAGGCCCGGGTCGGCCGTGGAGAGGGCAGGGAGCACGCCATTCCTGGTGATGACATGGACTGGCCCTTCCTTGGCGCTCTCCCATCCTGTGCCTGGCCAGCAGGGTCCAGGCTGCCTTAGGCTGCTATTAGAAAAGGCACAAAAGTTTTGGGGCATCCCCGGGGAAGGAAGATTTCAGAACTGAGGGGGTGACAGAGGTACTGCTCGCCTATGCATCCTTGAGGGCCTGATTTGAAAAATATGTGATTTTTCTTAAGGCAGCACATAACAGCTATTTTTGCAAATGGGATCCTTCATTGATGTGAAAATTTCTCTCCAGTTCCTCAGCCAAAAGTTGTAGCAAAACTCTCACAGCCTTTCCTGATGTGGTTCCCCAGTAGCACTGCAAAGCCACCTGGTGTGTGGGGGATGTTAGATTCACTGGTATAGTAAGCCAGGAATCTCTGTCATATTTAGCGGACTGCCCAATGGCTACACGCAGCAGTGGCTTCTCTGTTCTGCATGTGCTAACAAAGTTACAGAGTTACATGGAGCCACTTGTCAGTTTCAAACGAATAAGACTCCCTTATTCAAGGAACTACATTCTAGATAATGCAGGTTGAGAGACCGTGATAGAATATAAGTTAACTAGCTGGATATATGCGGATGCAGAATGCCAAAGATGGAGAGAAACATGCTCCTTTGTGTGTGTGGGAGACAGAGAGAATGGAAGGAAGGAAGGAAGGAAGGAAGGAAGGAAGGAAGGAGGCAGTTCCCCGAGAGTATCAGTCTACACATCGAAGGGACAGAGGCAGAAGAGTAAACAGGAAGAGTGCTCAGTTTGCCTGTCTGTCTGACTGTCTTGTAACCCCCCTCTGGAGGCTGAGGCTAAGATACAATGTTTAATCCTCCTCTTCTAATACCCCCTCTCAATGTCTTGTGACTCAACTCACAGAATTCATCTTGTTTATTTATTAAATTGGATTTGCTAGGCCACCCTTCCCTACAAGTAGGGCTCAGGGCAGCTTACAACAAGATAGTATACAATAAATAAGTTAAAACCAACATCAGGCCTTCCTAAAAACAAGTCAGTAAATAACGCACATTACAGGATGGCGAAAGAAAAGAGAAAATTCAGCTCCCCAGCCCCCCGGGGGGGGGGGAGGTTACAAGGGATATAGGAGAGTGCCAGGTGCCATACTGTCCCGTTGCCATCCTCAGCTGAAGGCCTGGTGGAACATCTCTGCCTTACATGCCCTGCGGAAAGGTAATGACTCCTGCAGGGCACGGATGTTTTCCGGCAGTGTTCCACCAGGTGGGGGCCAGGGCCAAAAAAGCCCCCATCACTGGTTGAGAACAGCCAGATCTCCCTCGGGCCGAGGAGCACCGGGAGGTTCTTATTCCCTGAGTATAACGATCTTACAGTCCAGGGGAATACTGAGAGAGGCTGTCCCGAAGATATCAGGTCCCTGACCACTAAGGAACTTAAAGTCCAAAACCAAAACTTTGGACCTGATCCGGTGCTCACCTGGAAGCCAGTGCAGCTCGCGCAGCACAGGTGATGAAGACAAGCTCTCTCCCTTCACGCACCAAGAGACAGACATGCAGTCCTCTCTTGGCACCATGAGGCAGACGGGCCTCTCGCCATCTACTAGTAAGTTAGTAACCTATCATGTCTCTACTCTTTCCTATCCTAAGTGTACTTCTCAAATAAAGAGAGGAGTATTTCTCTCCTAACCTTGCAACGTGGCTCTGTGTAGCTTTGTAAGCTGAGTACCCTGGTCAAGTGACGCTGCTGCATTTGTAGCTTTATTTAAGCACTCTGCTAACTAATGATGACTGGACTAATGACACCAGTTAACCTCAATAGATGTGTGAATGCTTTTAAAAAAACAACTTCATTCTGGGTGCCAAAGCAAAGCCTCCATGTGGAAGCAACTTTTGCTATTCAATAACCACTTTGAAAAAGTCATAGAACAAAAGGCTGTTCCCCTAGAAAAGCAGACCGACCTTTAATTACCAGACATCGTTACTGCTTGTTGTTCAGTCACACAGTTGAGTCTGACTCTTCGCGACCCCATGGACCACATCACGCCAGACCCTCCTGTCTTCCGCCGTCCTCTGACGTTTGCTCAATTTCATGTTCATTGCATCTATGACACTGTGCAACCATCTCATCCTTTGCCGTCCCCATCTTCTTTGACCTTCAGTCTTTTCCAGCATCAGGGTCTTCTCCAGTGAGGGCTCCCTTCTCCTTTGGTGTCCAAAGTATTTGAGCTTCAGCTTCAGTATCTGGCCTTCCAGGGAACAGTCAGGGTTGATTTCTTTTAGGATTGACTGATTTGATCTCCTTGCAGTCCAGGGGACATTGTTACTGCATTACAGTAAATGAGAGCACACAGAAATCTCCTCCAGCCGGCCAGATGTTCCCCCTGCTTGGAAAAATGTCAATCCACTGGCATCTGTCAGTTGACTTCAAACAGGTCTTCCTGGGTGGTCTGAAGAACCACATTCATCTCAGCTGCACAGCTGTCTCAACATAACTATCTCGAGAACAGCAGCCAATGCCGAATAGTGGCGGCGGCGGGGGGGGGCAGTTTAAAGAGAAGCACTTTCCTTCCTTTTCTGGCTCTTTCCCAACATTTCTTGCTGTTTCCTGCCCTCTGGTCCAGAGCAACAGAAGGAGGGGGAAGAGGGCTTAGGGCAGTGGTGGCGAACCTATGGCACGTGTGCCAGACGCGGCACTCAGAGCCCTCTCTGTGGGCGTGCATGCCATCACCCCAGCCAGGCCCAGACCATCATTAAAGTGTCGAATTCTCTGCCAAATAATTTTAAGTAGATGAAAGCATTTGGGATTGCTTCCCTTTCTTTGTTTGGATCATCTTAAGTTAATGTATGAGTTGTTTTTTTCTAAAGTAAAACCATCAGTATTCAGGTTAAATTGCCGTGTTGGCACTTTGCGATAAATAAGTGGGTTTTGGGTTGCAGTTTGGGCACTCGGTCTCTAAAAGGTTCGTCATCACTAGCTTAGGGGGAGCTTGCAGCCAATCACTGCAATGCATTTGCAAATTGCATTGAATTGGCTTTGCAGGACCGTTGTTGCTGCTGGCTTAGTCCAGCTAGCCTAACACTACCTACCTTTTCTTAAGGAGGGGAGAGGGAGTAGCCAATAGGGTTTTGGGAGGGGGCAACATACACTGCTCTTTAGCCAATTACAGAGGAGTGTTGTTTTTTGAAACTCTTCTGTGCATGGGCAGAGAACATATAAACAAGGCTCTCTCTTCGGCTGACTCCATTGCTGCTAACGTTTGCCTGGGGCTTGTGTAGCTGCTGGCTTTTGCTTCAGTGGCGGCGGCTGCTCTGTGCCCTGCCTGGCCGTGGCTCCCTCCTCTCCTGCTGCCTGGACACCGTGGACTTCTCCTCCAGTCTGCCTGCCTGCCTGCCTGCCAGGACAAGAAGAAGACAGAAGACGTCTTCTGGTTTGAAAACAATAACGGTGTTTGAGAAGTTTTCATGTTTTACTGTTGGGTCTTTTTTGGCTTGGTGGGTTTGGGTTTCTGTGGGATGGGGAAGGCTGGCCTGGCCTAGCTAGGCCTTGTCCTTGTTCTTAGAATTACTTTTGCTGTTGCAAGTTTTAAAAAGTGTTAAAAGGGCCAAGTAGGCCTCTTTTTGTTAATGTTTGGTTAAGTTTGGTTAACTTGGGTTCTTTCTGGTGGTGGTTTTACTCCTTGTGGTGTTGAGGTTTGCTGCAGTTCTCACTTAATTACTTTTGCTGTTGCAGTTTTTTAAAACATGTTTAAAAAGCTAAGTAGGCCTGTTTTTGTTAACTTTTGGTTAAGTTTGGTTAATGTTTTATTTATTTATTTATTTATTTCGATTTCTATCCTGCCTTGCCTGACAAGCAGGCTCAAGGCGGCGTACAATAATAATTTACAATAAAAACAGATAAAATTCAACAATAAAATATAAAGTGCAAATTACATACAAACAATAAAGTTCAGATGGCAATCGTTGTAGTTGGCCCCATATGACTATCTCAAAGAAAGTGCCAGTAATAGATGTTCAGAAGCTCATTCAGTGGCAGCTCCTAATCAAAGACCTGGTGGAAGAGCTCCGTTTTACAGGCCCTGTGGGACTGTAAGAGGTCCCGAAGGGCCCTGATGTCCTCCGGGAGCTTGTTCCACCAGTGTGGAGCCGCCATTGAGAAGGCCCTGGATCTGGTAATAGCCAGTCTGGCATCCTTGAGGCCAGGGACAGTCAGGACAGTCCCCAACCTCAGTGCTCTCTGGGGAACATGTGGGGAAAGGCGGGCCCTCAGGTAGGCAGGCCCCTGACCATTTAGGGCTTTAAAGGTCAAAACCAGCACCTTGAAGCGAATCCAGTATGCTATTGGCAGCCAGTGCAGCTCCCTCAGCATAGGCCGGATGTGCTCTTGAATAGAGCGGCCCATCAACAGCCTTGTTGCTGCATTCGGTACTAGCTGCAGCTTCTGGATTTGGGACAAGGGCAGCCCCATGTAGAGAGCATTGCAGGAGTCCAATCTCGAGGTGACCATAGCATGGATCACTGTTGCCAGTTCATTACGTTCGCGGAATGGAACCAACTGCCTAATCAGCCGTAGATAGTAAAAGGCTGCCTTTGCAGTGGCTGCTACCTGGGCCTCCATTGTTAAGGCGGCATCCAGGAGCACTCCCAGACTCCTGACCCTCGGCACTCGCACCAATGGCGGCCCATCAAAGGTTGGTAGTGGGATCCCTACCCCCGAACCGCTCCGACTCAGGCACAGGACCTCCGTCTTCATCGGATTCAATTTCAATCAGCTCAGCCTAAGCCAGCCCGCCACGTCCTGAAGCGCCTGCTCCAGGTCACCTGGGGTAGAGTCGGACTTACCGCCCAGGAACAGATATAGCTGGGTGTCATCGGTGTATTGATGACACCCAAACCTGTGCCTTTGGGCTATCTGGGCAAGGGGGCGCATATAGATGTTAAATAACATCGGGGATAACACCGCCCCTGCCCCCCTTGAGGGCCCCCGCAGACCAGCGGGTACCTCTGGGACATCTGCTCCCCAACTGCCACCCTCTGTCCCCAACCTTGGAGAAAGGAGACTAGCCATTGTAAGGCAAGCCCCTGAATCCCAGTGTTGGCGAGGCGGTGGATCAGCAACCGGTGGTCAACTGTGTCGAACGCCACCAACAGGTCCAACAACACCAGTGCCGCCATAGCACCTCGATCCAGATGCCTCTGGAGGTCATCTGTGAGGGCAACCAGTGACGTCTCCATCCCATGGCCTGGCCGGAAGCCAGACTGGAATGGGTCTAGCATGGAAGTGTCATCCATAAAGCTCTGCAACTGAATTGCCACCGCTGCTCTGGGGCAGCTCTGTTAATGACCGAATAGTTCTAAACAATTGTTCCGGGCGTGAGCTAGCAGACGCAACCGTGGCCGCGTAGAACTCTCTCTTTGCGGCTTTGACTGCTATCTCATAGGATCTCATAAACGTCCTATAGGATGCTCTTGTTGCTTCGTCATGAGCGTGTCGCCACCATCTCTCTAGTTATTTGAGCCCTCGTTTCATCAGCCACAGCTCCTCGGTAAACCAAGGAGCGAGCTTAGAACGAGGTTGCAGAGGGCGTTGGGGGACGATCTCGTCGATGGCAGTCGAGAGTTGGCCGTGCCAGTCCTTGACTAGCTCATCTAATGAGCCGCCAGGGGGCATAGGATCCCGTAGAGCCATCTGAAGCCACTGAGGGCTTCTAATGTCCTGGCCCCACTGGTGGACCTCCTGATGGCACCTGGTATTTCTGGCCACTGTGTGACACAGAGTGTTGGACTGGATGGGCCTTTGGCCTGATCCAACATTGGTTTCTCTTATGTTCTTATGTCCATTTGGCTCAGCGGGTGAGCCAAAACATGCTCGCCGCCCAAACAGGGTTGGGGTGCCACATTCACACAGGCCTTCAGGGTATGGTGGTTCGACCATGGAACTGCTGTGGCAGTAATCCGGTCCACTGTAACCCCCGCCGCGAAGATCAAATCAAGCGTGTGATTGGCTCTTTAGGTGGGAGCTGTTACATATTGGGAGAGTCCCAGTGCCGCCATGGACGACACCAGGTCCACCACCATTGGAGAGGCCGCAGCATTGGCATGGACATAGAAGTCACCCAAGACTATCAGTCGAGGGTACTCCAATGCCCAGCCAGACACGGCCTCCACCAGGGATGACAGGCCATCGGCCGGTGCGTTGGGTGATCAGTACACGAACCAGATAGCCAAACTCTCCTCCACATCCCACACAAAGCCAGCACACTCTATGCCTATGTGCCTCAATGGTGGGAGCGCCCTGAAGGAGTAAGCCTCCCATATAAACAGAGCCACTCCTCCCCGCCACCCCTTAGTCCATGGCTGGTGGAGGATGGAGAACCCAGGTTGAGCCAGTTGGGAGAGCGCTACGGTCTCCCTCTCTTGGACCCAGGTCTCCGTCATGCAAGCCAGGTCCACATATTGCTCCAGAAGGAAGCCTCGCAGAATTGCGGTCTTGTTGTTTATGGACCTGGCATTGCACAACACCAGTGTCAGAGAGGAGTTATTCCTCCTAGCCTCACTGACCATCACCTTTGGGATGAGGCACAGGCTGGAAGGTGGCCGAGCTTCTCTCTTTCTCTGTCCCCTTCCCTTTGTTTTCTGCCTGGCCCCACCGCTGTACTTTCCCTGCCCCAAGAGCACTGGAATACCCTGACCCGTCGTCACCATTTTGATAGTCTTCGTAGAACCACAGACCAATTTATAGCTGTTAGTGATTGGGTACCAGCATGTGCCAACATTTGCTGGATTATGGAGAAAGCAAGAGAGTACCGGAAAAAATCTACTTCTGCTTCATTGACTATGCTAAAGCCTTTGACTGTGTGGATCACAACAAACTATGGCAGGTCCTTAAAGAGATGGGAGTACCAGACCACCTCACATGTCTCTTGATAAACCTGTATAAGGGTCAAGAAGCGACAGTTAGTTCCTTGGCAAACAGAAGGGGAAGTCGTGGAAGTAGTGACAGACTTCACGTTCCTGGGATCCCAGATCACCGCAGACTGTGACTGCAGCCATGACATTAAAAGACGCCTGCTCCTTGGGAGGAGAGCGATGGCGAACCTCAACAGCATGATAAAAAGTAGAGACATCACCTTGCCAACAAAAGTCTGCATGGTCAAAGCAATGGTATTCCCAGTAGTCATGTATGGCTATGAGAGTTGGAGTATAAGGAAGGCCAAGTGCCGAAGAATAGATTCTTTTGAACTATGGTGCTGGAGAAGGTTCTTGAGAGTCCCTTGGACTGCAAGAAAATCAAATCAGTCAGTCCTAAAAGAAATCAACCCTGAGTGTTCCCTGGAAGGCCAGATAATGAAACTGAAGCTCAAATACTTTGACCGCCCAATGAGACGGGAGCACTCCCTGGAGAAGACCCTGATGCTGGGAAAGATTGAAGGTCAAAGAAGACGGGGACGGCAAAGGATGAGGTGGTTAGACAGTGTCATTGATGCAACGAACATGAAATTGAGCAAACTTCAGAGGACGGCGGAAGACAGGAAGGCCTGGCGTGATCTGGTCCATGGGGTCACGAAGAGTCGGACTCAACTGTGCGACTGAAGAACAACAACCAGCATGTGCAACAGAACACCGTTAACAGTCACTAATTCCTAAATTAAGTACAAATTTGACACAGCCTACAATTTGAACGCCCTCCTAATCAATCCAGTAGCCTTTGAAGCCTATTTATTTACTTTTTTAAAAATTATTATTATTATTATCATCATCATCACCATCATCATCATCATCCTTGTTTGTTCCCCCCCACCCCCTCAGCTCGCCAGTGTCACTATAGCTAATGGCTGAACTGATCTATGGCAATTTTGCACTAGGCACCAGATGACCTCCTATTAATTAATTTGTAAATTGAGATAGCAAACCAATTAATTAAGAAACGTAGGGCATCCAATAAATCATTCATCAAATTAATCTATAGTTAATTGGGGAATAACAATCAATACCAATAGGACAACACAATCAATTATTCATCCCTATCCTAGCCCCATTAATTACTTTAACCTAACCCTTCTTAATTCATCGCCTGTATCCGTTGCCTCTTTTGCCAGCTGCCAGCCAACAAGTGGCAGTCCAACCTCTGAGTCTAGTCCAATGTTCGTCCTTGAGTCCGATACTGTGGTCTGTGGGTTTCTGCCTTTGTCCCTTGATCCCGCTCTCTATCAGCATTGCCAGCTTCTGCCCGCCTCTCTATAGGTCTCACAGCACACCGTTCAGGGACCCGTGGGCTGTCTGTTGTCCAAGCCCTTGTCGTTTCTGCTGCTGCAGCCCTCGTAAGCCAGCCAGAGAAAACCAGACGCTGCGGGGGGCCGTGGTCTCAGCTGCTGCTTCCCCAGCTCAGGCCCCGTCCAGGGCCCTCAGGAGGAGGCAAAAACCCTCTCTCAATTCCCCGGCTCCAGCCCTGCTGACTGGCGCGTTCCCACAAGCAGCGCTCGAAGCTGTCGCTGCAGCTGTGACTGTAGTTCTGGTTGGGCCCCGTCGAAAATGGCGGCTGCACAGCCGACCAAAACAAGCAGGGCCCAGGATGCCCTGCAGCTCGCCCCTGCGTTGCCAGAGAAGCTGTTGGGAAAGCTCTCATGCTGCGCCGGTGCTCTGAAGGAAGGTAGGCAGGCATTCATTAGAGGAAAACCAGCGCTGATGTCTCAAGGCACAGTATGGTCTACAGTCCACTCTCCCCACTGTCATAGTTGATGGTATGTGGCGTGCTCCAGGCGTTTTTTTGGCTGGTTAGGGTTGGCTGGTATTTGCTGAAATCAGTCTAAATGCAGGAGCTCTTGCACCGAGGTTCCCTGCCAGAGTGCACCTGAGCTTCAGTGAAGGTGGGTGCTCTTATAGGAAAATTATTTCCATCCATTTAGGCTGACCTGTAGTGTTCAAATTTTCAGGAGGGAGCACCTGCATTTCACATTCCATACAGGAAATCAGGCTTGTTCCATTACAATCTAGTCAGGAAACATTTAATAAAGAGCCTTAAACTTTTTAAAAGGTTAGCTGCATTTCATCTCAAGGAAAGTGTCTTAAAATAGCTAGGAAAACACAGGAATTCAATAGTTCTTTAAAAAACTACAAAACGAAAGAAAACAAGAACCGAAGCAAGGGTCTTCTGGGGGGGTGAAACAATTATTGGGTGGGAGGGTTTATGTTTTCAAAGCAGAAAATATACCTGTTTGCTTCCAATTTTTGTCCTTTGGATCTAAAGGGAAAACCCCAGGAACACTTGGGATGAGCGCAGCATTGTATGGCTTTTGCATTCTGTGCTAGGGAAAATTCTCCTCTGGAAGCCTCCTTAGAGAGATGTGGAATCACCCTGAGAAGTGTATCTGCATTTATCTCATAGTTCTTTTATTTGGCTGCCCATCCCAAGTGTGCCTGCAGTGGCCTCAGCACCCTTTGGAGACATTGCAAGGGATCTTGGGGTGACCCCAAAGTATTGTCACCTGGACAGTTTCTTGGGTGACTTGTAGTCAAGACTGTTCCTGATTCTGGCCAGTGCAGAGGAGCAAGACGAAAAACATAATTGTCGTTGAGCACAGCTGAGAACATCAGATCATCTGAAGACCTCTGCTGGATCAGACCATCTACCATCCATCTAGGACTGGCAACACGTCCCACACAGCAGCCACCTGCCCAGGTTGCCCTGGAAGGTCAACAAACAGGGCTCAGAGAGCCGTCCTTTGGTGCTGCCTCCTGGCACTGGGAGTTGGAGGTTTTTCCCCCTTCACTCACCATGGCTAGTAATCACGGATGGGCCTGTCCCCTATGCACCTGTCTTTTGAAGCCCTTTTGAAGCCATCTATGTATGTGTCAAACTCGCTGACTCGTTTGCCCTGTATTTGGG
>NW_015168770.1:131752-132211 GCF_001447785.1 Gekko japonicus | reverse complement strand
CTCTTATGTTCTTATGTTCTTATTTGGGGAATAGAATTAAATATTCTTTTTTCAACACTGAATGCTTTTTGCTTTATTTGATTATTTTAAAGCTTAATACTGTCTATTACTAGTAAAAGTATTATATAGATAGAACTAAGAACATAAAGACATGAATATTGGCTTGCTGAATCAGCCCAATATCTATCTAAAATTCTGTTTCCAACAATGGCTATCATCCACTCACCTCTTGAAGTTCACTAAAGATGCACAAAGGTGATGGCCATTATATATTACAAGAAGCGGGGACCTGTGATACCCGTGGGGGGGAGAAGGAGCTCCACGTGGAGGAGGAGGAGGAAGAAGCAGCTGCAGGTGAGCCTTCTCCCCCGCCCCCCCCCCGCACCAACGGTGAGGCCTGGGCCCACCAATCCTTCTCCCCCCAACCCCCCCACACCAACAGTGAGGCCCGCGTGGCTC
>NW_015168770.1:120761-131653 GCF_001447785.1 Gekko japonicus | reverse complement strand
TCCGCCTCCCCGTCCCCCCCCCCCACATCAGCAGCAAGCCATGCAGGCCTCCCGAGCCTTCTCCTGCTTCCCCCGGGCACCAGCGGCGAGGCCCAAGCAGCTCCCAGCTGCTGGGCCTGCCAATCCTTCTCCCCTGGCCCCCCACATCGCTGGTGAGCCACAGAGGCCTGCCGAACCTTCTCCTGCTCCCCCCTGGGCACTAGTGGCAAGGCCCACACAGCTCCCAGCCGCCGGGCCCACCAATCCTTCTCCCCCCATCCCCCCAGCACCAGCAGTGAGCCGCGCAGGCCTCCCAAGTCTTCTCCCACTCCCCCTTCAGGCACTGGCAGCAAGGCCTGAGCAGCTCCCAGCTGCCAGGCCTGCCGAGCCTTCTCCTGCTCCCCCCCCCCAATGGCCGGAGCGTTCTCAGTGCACAGTGCATGTGCAGGGAACACTTTTACTTTTGGGGGGATTCAAATATGCCCCGTATATTTTTTTTCAACTTTTTAGATTTTTCTGCACACCTGGGGACTGCTCCAACTGTGCAGGAAAATCTCTCTGCCTCCCAAGTGCCCCCAATGTGCAGATTTAGATATCTGCACAGAGGGGGCAACTTGGCTATTAGATATATAGATACATAGCATCCTAAATGCATTGAGGTCCCCTTTGGCTATCACTGCTACTATCAGTTGATAATCTATTAATTTATCAGTGTTTTTAATACTGTATCTTTTTTGTGTTGTCTGTCCAAGTGGTTGTTTGCTGTCAGGTGCATTAGTATCCAGGGAGCTCATGACTTGCTGTTGACACAACAGGACTGTTTAAGCAGAACAGTCTGATAAAGCAGAAATACTTGTCTGGTAAACATTTGGGGTCTTAATATAGCTGTATTCAGAAGGAACAACTCACATTTACAAATTCCCTTCGAATGATCCAATAAACTAGAATCATGGCAGCATGTGAAATAAATCAAGGATACATAACTTGGCATCCAAGAACGAAGCTAGAGAGTAATATGTGCTTTCATTGGTAATGCATAACATTATTGTTGCCAACTCCAAATGTATTGAAAGGGCAGGAGATAGTACATTGCTTTAAATTTAAAACTGGGCCAAAACTTCATTATCAAGGTATATATCTAGTTATGTATGGTATCTGATTAAGAGAACTTTGATTCTCGAAAGCTCATACCCTGAAAATCTTCTTGGTCTCTAAGGTGCAAATGGATTCGTATCTATCAGTTCTACTGCATACCCACACAGCTACCCTCTGAAACTATAACCTATCTCAGTGGGACCAGACCCCTTGCACTGGAATCTAGCTGGTTCTGGTTCTACAGCCACCTAACATAGGTAATGTACCTAAGTATACATAAGAGGCTCCCTAATCATCTCCAAATGTATCAAAACCCTGTGCCCCAAACCAGGAGGTTAGGCACTGATTTCTAACTTTATAGGTTAGGCACTGATTTCCTACTTCAAGTGCCATTGGCTGGAGAAGAGAACTACAGAGTATGCAAGCCAGGACATCACTAGCACCACAATTCAGAATCTTCTGGGACTCAGGGAATCCTTCACATTCAGTTCCCTGAGCCTGGCTGTTATAAAGCTCTCAGATCTGCTGCACTCTTTTTGAACAACTTGTCACCATTCTAACCATCGACACCCCCAAACTGCCTACCTGTCTTCTGCCCATCTGCCCACTGCATATACTTGCCACCACTTGGACCTGAGTACCTGACGCCCCATCATCTGTTCGGCATTCCAGTTAAACCTATTTTTCTATGTTACCCAGGCTGTGCCCTTCCTAAATTTTTAGGTAACAGCTAAGGAAACATATGGAAAACAATATTATTTCCTTTTTAAAAAATTGTTTTTAAATAATAATCATTTAAACAATGAACATCTAAAGCATTAAACAAACAACAATAAGAGATAAGGATCAAGTCGCATCAAAAGCCTATTTCTTAGCAGTAAAAACATGGAAAACAATACATGTGCACACATGTATCCCTTATAGAGGCCAGGATCTGGTGGAAGGCTTGGGGGGGGGGGAATCAAAAAGTCTTGCAGCTGAATTTGCCTTCATGAAGGCACAAAATTGGGGGGGGCGTCGGTCGCATTCAAGACGGACGCCTTTTGAGTGTTCTCTGGGACACCCTCACCTTCCCCACGCCAAAACGACAAACATCGATAATCTTTCCTACTCCAAAATAACGCTAAAAAACAACGAAAGCTCAGGCCATCGTATGAGCACTTAAAATTTCAACTCATTAAGACTCTGGACCGAAAATAAGCGATTAAACGGACATAACCGAAATCCAAGATGGCGACCGGATCGAAAGAGACGACGATTACAAACTCACCTCTTACCAAGCAAGACCTCATGGACAGTTTGAAACTGTTCAAAACGGAGATACAAGAATCCATCAACTCGGCATTAAAACCCGTTTCCGAGCAACTTGAAGCTCTGCAATCTTCTATGCAAAAAAATAGCTTTAACAGCTGATACAGCCTGAGAAGTGGCCACGGCTACAAACGAGGATATCAGATGCCTACAAGACTTGGAGAAATGGGCAAGAGAAAGAATCCTCCTCCTGGAGCATCAGACTCATGAGAAATTTGCAAAATTCAGAGGCTTCCCCGAGCAAGCAGAGAAGGAGGAAGAAATCACCACATTTTTGACTAACTGGATGACACAGACATTTACATTTGAGGATGAAAGTGCCCCAATGCTTGTGATAGCCTACAGAGTAGGCCCAATATCTTCCACAGAATGCAGGGGGCCCAGAGACATTATTACAGAATTCCTAGACCTAAACATGAAAACCAAAATCCTAAAGCTGGCCAAGAAATCAGCCAACCTCAAATTCAACGGCAAGGACATATTTGTATTTCCTGATGTTCCCCCAGAAGCTCTTCAAATTAGAAGAGATCTTAAGCAAATCACAAAAAGCCTCAATGAGGCAAATATAAAATACAGATGGTTGCAAACAGCAGCTCTGCAAGTAAGGAGACAAGGCATCACCTACCAAGCGGATGACCTGGAATCAGGGGAAGCTCTTTTGAAAGCCTTAGGGCTAAACCTACGAACAGAAATGGAAATAGACCTCCAAAAAAACCAGAAAAGGGCAAGGCAAACACCCCCCATAAATGGAGTAAAATCCCAACGAGGAGAAGAATCAACTTATGAACATTTTATAATATCCAACTGCAAGTACATGTTTGGCTAGTTATATTAAAATTGTTTTTAATATTATGAAGGCCTAGAAAACATTATATAGTAGGAAATTCAAGAAACAGGCGGGGGGAAGGGGGGAGTCCTGTGGAACAGTCACGGACCCCAAAAATGAATCTAGGAGTTAGTTTATATTTAGTTGTACAGTGGACAGCAGTGATCCTACTTAGTAAGCCCTTATGGCTTGGATTGGAGCGTGGATCCACTCCCAAGGGTCACTGCACTCGGGGAAGGGGGGGAGGGATTGTATTGTTTGTTATTCAAATTATTCAACTGTGTTTATGGTGTTTATGGTTGTGGATGGTAGAATTTAAGATATTGTTGACAGTTAAATCTTATAACTGGATGGCATATGAGGAGAGGAATTATATGATATTAAGGCTAATAACTGCAGTATATTTTGTAAGGTAGAACATACTATCAAAATATGGATAATATAAATGTGCTAACTTTGAATTGTTAATGGCAGAAAGTGAAGAGGACCTAAAGAGCCTCCTGCTCAGAGTAAAAGAGGAGAGCGCAAAACTGGGCTTGAAGCTCAACATCAAAAAAACTAAGATCATGGCATCCGGCCCCATCACTCCTTGGCAAATAGAAGGGGAAGTCGTGAAAGTGGTGACAGACTTCACGTTCCTGGGATCCCAGATCACCACAGACTGTGACAGCAGCCATGAAATTAAAAGACGCCTGCTCCTTGGGAGGAAAGCGATGGCGAACCTAAACAGCATGATAAAAAGTAGAGACATCTCCCTGCCAACAAAAGTCCGCATGGTCAAAGCAATGGTATTCCCAGTAGTCATGTATGGCTGCGAGAGTTGGACTATAAGGAAGGCCGAGCGCCGAAGAATAGATTCTTTTGAACTATGGTGCTGGAGAAGACTCTTGAGAATCCCTTGGACTGCAAGAAGATCCAATCAGTCAATCCCAAAAGAAATCAACCCTGACTGTTCCCTGGAAGGCCAGATAATGAAACTGAAGCTCAAATCCTTTGGCCACCAAATGAGAAGGGAGCACTCACTGGAGAAGACCCTGATGCTAGGTCAAAGAAGACGGGGACGGCAAAGGATGAGATGGCTGGACAGTGTCATCGATGCAACGAACATGAAATTGAGCCAACTTCAGAGGACAGTGGAAGACAGGAGGGCCTGGCGGGAGCTGGTCCATGGGGTCGCGAAGAGTCGGACTCAACTGTGCGACTGAACAACAACAACAACAACAACTTTGAATTGTAAAGGTGTAAACAATAAGATAAAGGCCAAATGTATAGCAAAAGACCTAAAACATCAAAACATCAATATAGTTTTATTACAAGAAACCTATATCAAAAAAGGAAACAAAATTTTACCAACCAACTGGTTTCCAATGCAACTTTTAGCACATGGATCCTCCAAAGCCAGAGGGGAGGCAATTTTAATTTCAGCATCCACCAACTTTAAAGTTGAATCATGTGAAAAAGATGAGCATGGTCGGTTTATTTTTGTTATTGGTTATTTAAATGACAAGCCTATAACCATTGCCTCTGTTTACGCCCCAAATAATAACCAATGCAAATTTATAAAGGAAACTTTAGAAAAATTAGACAAATTTCATACAGGACCTATACTGCTTGGTGGAGACTTAAACTATATAATTGACACTTATTTAGACAAATCATCCTCTAAGAAGCCAAAAACCACGAAATCACTCAGTCAATTAAAATCAATTTTACTTAATCATGACTTGCATGACGCATGGAGAGTTCAACATGATTCAGAGAGGGATTACACCTTCTTTTCGCTGAAACACAAGACCTATTCAAGAATAGACTATTTACTGGTCTCCAAAAGTTTGCTTGATAGACTTCATTCAACAAGTATAGGTTCACACCATGCCCCAGTTTTATGCACAATTAGAAATAGCAATAACAACGCACGGAGATTCAATTGGAGGCTAAACAAACTTTTATTATGTGACTCTAAAACACAAGAAGCTCTTCGACATGAACTTACAAATTACTTCAAAACAAACACTACAGAGGACATTTCTATACATTCAGTATGGGAAGCTTCGAAAGCTGTAATGCGAGGGCATTGTATTTCCTTATTGTCAGCCTGCAGAAAAGAGAAAAATAAGATTAAGTTAGAACTCCTTCAAAACATCAAAATATTAGAAGATAAACACAAAAGCACTTGCAGCAAAAAAAATTATAACAGATTATTGGATGTAAGAAAACAACTGGAAATGATTGAGTCAACAGAAATTTTAAAAGAAAATTTAACACCCAGAAAGTATACCAAACCAATGGCTCAAAACATTTATGACTCTTATCCTGGAAACTAAAAAAAAAACAGACGGACAGGTTCATCGGAAGTATAAAAAATCAACAAAATATTTTACAAAGAGATACCAAAGAAATCATCAAGGTCATTCAATCCTTTTATGAATCTTTATATACATCACAGCACCCCAACCCTCAGCAGATTTCAAAATATCTACAATCTATAGAAACTATTCCTACTCTAAGAGAAGAACATAATGAAATGTTAGAAGCCCCAATAACATTACAGGAAATTGAACAAGAAATAAAATCTCTCAAGAACAACAAGGCACCCGGCCCGAATGGCTTTATCCCAGAATATTACAAAGTGTTTCAAAAAACACTTGTTGATCCACTACACAAACTATGTAATGACATCAGGAAAACTGGAATTTTGCCTCAATCTTGGCAAATGGCAAATGTGATCTTACTTCCCAAAAAAGATAAGGACAAAACAGATCTGAGATCTTACCGCCCCATATCCTTGTTAAACATTGATTATAAAATCTTTGCTGCAGTTATAGCTTCACGCTTAAATACCATTATTGCAAATTATATCCACAAAGACCAAACAGGATTTATACCAACACGGGACATTTCTGACAACATCTGAAAAACTATTGATATTATACACCACAGCAAACGCAATCTTGCTAACAGTTCTTTATTAATGGCTATAGACATTGAAAAAGCTTTTGAATCCCTGGAAATACAATATTTAATTTCATTAATCACCCATATGAAATTCGGGCCTTCTTTTATCAAGACTATCCAAGCCATCTATCAAAATCCAAAAGCAAAATTACTCATCAATGGGGACACCTCCGATGTAATCTCCCTCTTCAAAGGCACAAGACAGGGGTGCCCCTTATCCCCGATCCTTTTTGTGATAGCACTAGAACCTCTAGCATGTGAATTACGATCTAATCAAAAATTTGAAGGCATCCGTATTAAAGACAGAGAATTCAAATTAAGCTTATTTGCTGACGACTTAATTCTTTTTGTCACTAACCCAGAATCCTCAATACCTTCAATAAAAGGATCTCTTCAAAATTTTGACTCAGTAACAGGTCTAAGAGTGAACCACTCCAAAACCATGCTTTATCCAATTAGGATCTCCTCGATGCTAGAAAATCATATTAAATCCAAGTATACTTTCCACTGGATAAAAGATCACCTTCACTATCTCGGTATATGTATTCCATTAGATATTTCAAAAATAATTAAAGTGAATCATATAAAAATTCACAAAGAAATAACAAATTCTTTAGCCACCTAGAACACTAACTTTTTATCCTGGCTTGATAGAATCCAGATGTTGAGATCCTTTATCTTGCCTAAATATCTCTACCTTTTTACAGCCTTACCCATTAGCATTACAGATCAACAAATCAAGAAATGGCAAAATGAGATCAATAAATTTGCATGGAATATGAAATCACCCAGAATAGTGTTTCAAAGTATGAGACAGGCGCGGGGAAAAAGGAGGTTTAGCTGTACCTGACCTTAACATATACAGAAAAGCCATGATTATAACATCAATAATTCAACAATATCATGACCAAAACAACCTCGATTGGAAATGGATTGAAGAAGCAACCATCCCAGATCTTACGTTTCAGGAACTGTTGTGGCAAAAAAAGCTGAAAGAAGTAGAATCTCTAATCAACAATCCTTTCCTTAAAGCATCACTAAAGACTTGGTACGAGACAAGGTGCAAAATGACTAACAAATGCTCCCAACTAAGTACATTCACAAGGCAAAAATGGTTTCAACCAGTGAAAAACCTCAATTCTTTCAATACATGGAGATCAGCTAACCTAAATAGAATCATTGATGTGGTGCACAAAGGTAAAATAATCTTGAAATCAGAATTAGAACAAAAACACAAAACAAAACTAAACTGGTTCGAATACTTACAAGTGCAAAACCTAATAAATACCACTAGCTTCATATCAACATGCAAACAACCCCTTTCAGATTTAGAAAGACTATTAGCTAAACCACCTCCAAAAAGGGGGCTTATCTCAAAAATATATAATATCATCATTCAGGAATACACAAAACTACCGTTAAATTACCAAAAGGCATGGAACCTAGACTTTAATGCAAAACTAACGGAAGAAAACTCGTCAGATATCTGGCATACACAGAGCAAAATCTCTAAAGTCTTTAGTTTACAAGAAACTAATATAAAAGTGACAACAATATGGTACTTAACACCATCTAAATTAACACACATTATACCATCCATAACACCGTACTGCTGGAAGCAATGTGGAGAGAAAGCTACCTATTTCCACAACTGGTGGTCCTGTAAATGGATCCAAAAATTTTGGTCTCAACTAATATCTCAAATTGGAAAACTTACAAGCTACAACTTACCTCTGAATCCGGAACTGATGCTTCTTCACCCCTGGCCTCCTGATAGACCTCCTGAAAATACAAGAAAATTGATTAATATTTTAATGAAAACAGCCAAATCAACAATAGCAAAAAAACTGGAAAAACACCAAACCTTCAACAGTGACACAATGGATGCATAAAACCTGGGATGTCTTCATGCTTGAAAAATTCTCAATTTATGACTCCTCCCATCAAACTGAATGTGAATTTTATAATCCTCTTAGCATATGGTACCCAATCCTGGACAAACTAGATTTAGACAAATTCAAATGGGAGAATATTTCTGAAGCAAAGTACAAAATAATGTTGTTTAATTAACTACAAGTTTCTTGCTTTTGTTTACATTGTTTTAAATTAATATGACACAAATGTATTTATTTACAAGTTATAGTGGTAATTGCATCCAAAATGGTTTAGTAAGCTGCCATCCAAGGTAATGTGATTTGTAAAATATTATACCTAGTTTATGCATAGTTTTTGACTTTTTGTTTGGTGTTCAGTGTTACCATCCTACCAGTACCTTTCTTCTAATAGTTTGTACTTACTATGAAACTTATACAAAGTTAATAAATTTTCTATTTAAAAAAATGAAGGCACAAAATTGGAGCAAATTTTGTTCTGGAAACATATTAAATTTTTATTGCACAGATTCAGTCATAGACAGAATATAGGAAAGTGGCATTCCCTTTCAGTCTCCTTTAATGTGCTTTAGTTTAGCTAATGTGCATTTGTTCATTCATCAGTCTTGCCTGGTGACGCATTACTGATATCATGTTCCATCTTGATTGTTTCCATTTTATTTGCCTAGGCATTAGTCCTTACAGATCACTGCTTATTTCCACAAAGGAGTCCATTTCACCTGAAAGCCAGTGATCGTGCCAGTCATGCAGTCTCTGTAGCATGCAGAACTACATGACTTTGTCACCCCCGTTACAAAAGAACAAGATGTTTAGAAGGGAAGGTTGAAATTTCACTTCCCCCAAGGAAGCAGATGGAGCACAGTGCAGGCGGTATTTGTGGTTCAGGTTAAGGGGTCAATTAAAGTGACAGGCAACAGTTGTTCACTTATATTTCCATAGGTATAGAGGATGTACATCTGTCTGTCATCAACTCAGCTACTTGAGGGTTTAAAGTTAAAAGGCATTTCTGCATAGACTTATTACTCCAACTTGGCTTCCTAACAACTGCCTGTTCCTTCTGTACCGATTTCAAGTCAGCTTTTCTCTGTATTCTCTCAGACCACCTTTATGTCAAAGTTTCCAAGAAAAACACATCCAGACAGCTTTTTCCCCAATCTGTGCATTTTGCTGCATTTCCTGAATTCCTGCTCACAAATTATCCATTTTCCTAGCATACCCCTTTTCCCATTTCTCTCATGAAGTCTCTGTACTTCCTCCATTTTTTAAAAACCTTACTAGAGGTTGAAATACTGCTCAGTTCACAGTTTGGGGCATATTTTTTTTACACCTCTTATGTGCCCTTCCCTTCCCTCAAATGTACCCATTATCTTCTTTTGTTTAATTTACAAAAAAATTAAGTTGTTTGGGGGGCAAGGGGGAAAGCACAAGTCATCCTCACCACCCCTTTGTAGAGTCCACTTTTCCTGAAACATATGGGGAATTTCAGACAGGCGATATATTCCGGAAGTGAACAGGTTCTCAAACGGATTCTGGTCTGTCATTTCAGACAGAACCCGTTTGAGAACCGGTTCCCTTCCGGAATATATTTGCCATTTCATACACAAACGCTTCTGTCCCATTTAGGAACTGGGACTGAAGCATTTTACCTGTCAACCGCTTCCCAGTAGTCTCCAGTTCTCTCTCCCGGTTCCGATGCGCTGTTTCCCGCCGTTTTTCACTCGCACAGGCGATTCCGGCTTTTTTTTTTTTTTGAACGTTCGATTTATAGCGTTATATCGCTATAACGCTATACCGGAACCTCAAACGATCGCAATAGCGATCCCATTGGAATGCCTGGACTCCACTGGGATACATGCAATGGCTACATCTGCCCCCTGGAAACAATTACCCCATTGGACAGTGGCTTCCAGCGGGACATCAGGGCATCACTGATTGGTGACAGCAATGTTGCTAACCCTTCCATTCCCAGAGACAAGTCAGGGAAAGGTGAAGGGGTTGTCAGTTTGCCCCCTGGAAACAACTACCCCATTGGACAGCCGGTTCAGGTGGCAGATCAGGGCATCAGTGATTGGTGAGAGCAATGTTGCTAACCCTTCCATGCCCTAAGACAAGTCAGGAGAAGGTGAGGGGTGTTCAGGTTGCCACCTGGAAACAACTACCCCATTGGGCAGCAGGTTCAGGCGATAGATCAGGGCATCACTGATTGGTGAGACAGATGTTGCTATCCCAGCCTGATGTGCACCCATCCAGGCCAAGAGGTATTGGCTGGCACAGAGCTGGACCAGGTATAAAGGACAGGGAGGCAAACTCCTCATCTTTGTGGGTTGAGGTTGGTGAGTGGCAGGCTGGTCTAGGTTGAGTGGTTTGGTGGATTATCAACAGGGAGGATGAGTGTGACTAGGTGCATTACCTGGGAGGAGCAGGAGGTTCATGACCTCCTTGTTTTGTGGGGGGATGACAGAATACAGGAGGCTCTCAGGGTTAACCACAGAAATCGAGCTGTATTCCAAAAGATTTCTGTGGGAATGGCCAAAAAGGGCCATGACAGAACAGTGGAGGAATGCCGCAATAAAACTAAGGCGATGAGGATGAGGTACAGGCAGGTCCTGGATAATAATTCCAGGCCTGGAAATAGAAGGATCTCATGTCCCTATTTTAGGGAGCTACATGAGATCCTCAAAGGGGAAGAAATGTTGAGGCCGAGGGGGGAGGTAGCTTCTGCGATCACCTTCCGGGATGAGGTTCCAGCGGAGGGACTTTCCCAGGACCTCTTTTGCCTGGAGACAGTGAACTTGGAGGACATCAGACCTGGTAAGTCATGCATATAAGGGATT
>NW_015168770.1:104209-119049 GCF_001447785.1 Gekko japonicus | reverse complement strand
TTGGGTCACTGTATCTCTCTAATGCCCAAAAAAGTTTGTACTATACCGATTCACCTATGCCAACAGGGACTGCCACAATATTTGATGGGAGGCAAGGTAGCATGTCAGAATTCAGACATGCTTCAAGTTATAGGACTATGCAGGACAGACAGAAGATTATGCATAGGTATAAACTTTGTGGGTCTTAAAGCTGCAACTAGGGTCAGTGTATGTATTTACTTGCCCCCTCATAATTGTCCGTTGTTCATTTTGAGAAAACTACCCTCTGCCTAGTAAACTGTCATTGGTATATAGCTGGTGTGTTCAGAGATTAACCTGGTTATGTAATCATTTGAATTTTGTTACTTTCATAGATGATCCCTTGGAGGACGAGCCGGAGGATGCAAAGGAGATAGTGGGGGAGGATTTCATTGGTAAGTCTTGATGTAATCCTACATGTCAGCAAGAAATTTGCACTCTCAATTGCCCTCCCTTGCAGGAAAAGGTGCTCATTGCAGTTTTATGTCATGGGAATTCTAACTGATTTTAACTACAGGTATATTGCAAACATGGCGGACAGAGCGGGATATAATTCTAACAAAATAAATCAGTGTTATGTTGCTGCTGAACACTGCTTGCCAGGGACATTCACAAATCAGAAGTGTAACTTTGCTGTTATATTTTATTTCCCATCAGTGCCTAATACCGTTGATGAGGAGGAGCCAGGACCCTCTCATCGCAGCAACTCACCTCCACCAGAGCATCATGACATACAGGAGGAACCTGGGGAGCTCATCACAGCCAAGAGAAAGAGACTATGGCCTGTATGGAGTCGCTGAGAGAATCATGGAGCAATCAGACAGGCAGCATGCTGCTCAGCTGGCCCAAATGGACAGCCAGCATGCTGACTATGTGGAGGCAAGGAGACAGGAGATGCTGGAGAGCAGGGAGGACAGGCAGATGCTCCAGGAAGCCATCACATGACACAACGAGGTTCTAAATAACTGTTCCCAGAGTCTAACAAGGCTCATGGCTCTGCTAGAGAGGGAGCTACAAAACAGACAGCGTGGTGACACCTCAGCACCTGTAAACCGTGGGGGTGGAAGGGGGAAAAGGAAAAGTGCGGGGTGTCCCAGGGAGAGACTTTCACTCTAACATTATTAATCCATTCTGTTCAAAAGGTTTGGTGTTGAGTTGCTTGGTTTATACTAACAGTTTATACTAACACAGTTTCTAATGGTGGGTTTGGGTGGGTATGGGAATCTTATCTGTTCAGAAATAAAAGTTTGCCTTCTTGTTTTACAATCATAAGACTCAGATTCTCTAGTGTTGTCTCATTTCTGCCCTTGGGGTTTTTCTGGGGGGGGGAGTATTTTAACAATCTGGGGTTCTCTGGTCAGTCCTGCCCAAAATAATGGGATGGGGGGCAATGTTCCCTCTAAGCTGTGGAGTCTTGTGAGCATAAATAATGCATAGTGAGCTACTGGCATTAAAGTTGTGAGCAAGCCATTTGGCTGCTGCATAAATCAGTTTGTTCTGGAGCCATCCTTCCTGAGCCTAGACAAAACTGTGTGAGCTGGAGGCTAAAAAACTGTGAGCTAGCGCACACAAACTCAGCTTAGAGGGAACACTGGTGGGGGTTTGGGGGGTTGGGGGTTATCAGGCTACACTCTCCCTAGGAAATCACAGCAGGGAGATATATCATCAAGGGAATTCAAGGGATATATCATCTACTGACAACTTTTTAATTAAAGCATTCACCTAGTGGAACAAGAAATATCAAAATGTCAAAATCAGATCTATACACCACATGAAATATCAAAAGGTTGCCTGGTCATTCCTGGCTACACTTCTGCATTTTGGGGGGAGGTTTATCAGACTGGGTTGTATACTTAGAGGTTTAGAATCAATTCCTGCCCTTAGTGACACATGAGGAGCCCTCAATACTAACCAATTCATATTTTCCAATTCATATGATGAGAGTCATGGGGGGGGGGGATGCCAGCTCCTAGTTGGGTGACTCCAGTAGTTATTGGGAATGAGCCTGGGGAGAACAGGAGTTTCAAATGGAGTACAATGAAGCCCTCCCAGCCAATGCTCCCTCTAAGCTGTGGAGTCCTGTGAGCAAAAAATCTGCTTTGTGAGTTTACTGGTATTAAAGGTGCAAGCAAGCAATTGGGCTACTGCATAAACTAGTTTGCTCTGGAGCCATCCTTCCTGAGCTAAGACAAAAAAGCGTGAGCTGGAGGCTTACAGAACTGTGAGCTGACTCACACTCTAAGTGGCAGCTTAGAGGGGAACACTGGCTGAGGTGGCTACTGGGGGACTCTAGGTTGTTCAAGGAAAGAAACAGACAGAGGTGGTTTGACATTGCCTGCCTCTACACAGAGACCCTGGACTTCCCTGATGTTCTCCTATCCAAATACTAACCTTGCCAAGCCTCTGAGATCGGGCTGGTCTGGGATCCCACAGTGTTATGCACTGCCAATCCCACCCACACCGCGCCAAGTATTGCCATTCATGGCAATCACTAAATGCTGGCCATGCAGAGGAGGATCCTGTTTGCAAGTCTGGAAGGACTTAGGGCTTGAGAAAGTGGGCTGTCCACTGTTTAAGAAATGCTCTCCAACCGTGTGTTCCTGAGCTTTCACTTTCTACCTTTAAATCCTCCAGTAAAACTGTGCGGTTCCAAGCACAGCCAATGGGAGTGCTATTGTGATGCAGCAAAACATCGCAATAGTGAAAAAACACGGTAGCGAAGTCCACGTTTTTTAAACTTTAAAATCCAACATCCATTGTAGGAGTATGGCAGCCCGCCGCAGAAGAGGCACTTTTTGGAGCGACGAGGAGGTGGAGGCCATGCCCCACATCCTCATTGCGGGGAGACTAGGTGCCATGGTTATGCACAGCACCCACCTGGACAACATCAGACTGTTCTCCAGGGTGTCTGTGTCATTGGAGGCCAGGGGCTTCCACAGGATGGCCAATCAATGTAGATCTAAATTTAAACGGGTGAAGGGGGATTTCTATAATGCCCTAGAGGCCTGGAGGGGCTTCCCCCCAACGCGAGCCAGGCCACCATATTTTGCACTCCTGGCAGAGCTGTGGGCACAGGCGGACCACCCTCATTGGTCCCATCGGAGACACGCTTGTAAGTATTCCCCCATCACCACCCTGAATGTATCTCCTGTCCTTTCTCCCATCTTGAACTTGCACTGGGAAAATCTGTGTTTCATTCCCTAAAATGCCAGAGTGCCTTAAGGGGGGTGGGGAATCCGGAACCCTTGATCCCATGTAGTTTGGAGGTGGAGGGGGAGATAATCTGCTGGAGAATGGGTGCTGGAGCTTGGGCAGACCAGGGACATCACTGGGAGTCCATCCATTGAACATATGTAAATGCTTGCATTTCCCTTGATTATCTCAGAACACAAGGTGGGTCATGACTAGATTTTTTGTACAATTAGTAAGCAAACATTAAAAGTGCAATGCAAATCTTGAGGCCAGTGGGACCTTTCAGACCCACAAAGTTTTAGTTAAGGTAGAAGCTTCTGTGTGCATGCACACTTCCTCAGATACAGATACATTAAACAAATGATCCTTGGTGTCATTTTGTACCTTGTAGTAAACAACATTCTCTCACTGCAGACTGAGCCACAGCTAAAGGTGTTGGCCCAGTTTGAAAGACACCTTAGTAGATGGGAGTCCCTGCTTCTGTGGCTGCTCCCATTTTGCTAAGGTATCCCATGAAACCTCTACCTGTGTGATTTAGAGTGCCATCCTAAACAGAAACAGCTTTAAAATGGGATTAGATAGATTCATGGAGGATAGTTCTATCAGCAGTTACAATCTACAGTGATTAAAGGGAATCTCCACATTCAGAGGCAGTAAACCTCTGAATACCAGTGCCAGTGCCAGGACACCACATCAGGGGGGAAAGGACTATATCAATACTTAAAAATGAAAACTTGGAGGTAAAATATAAAAACCAAGACTTAAAAAAAATTGTAGAAAAGTTTTATTCAGATCTGTACAAACAGTCATCACAAAGCAAGGCAGATATCCAAGATTATCTTAGGAAACCAGCTTGGTCCTGATGTAATGGCCCAAGTCATACATCAGGACCAAGCTGGTTTCCTCCCCAAAAGACAGATAAAGAAGAATATAAGAACTATAATTAATGTTATCGAGTATTATGAATATCAACCAGGCAAGTTTGCCCTGGTATTCCTTGACGTGGAAAAAGCTTTTGATAACGTCAGTTGGGAGTTTTTGAAGCAGAAGTTGAAGTTATGGGATTGCGGACAACAATTTTTCAGCATGATAGAGGCAATTTATAAAGAACAGTGGGCGAAAATAATAATAAATGGAGAACTCACGCAGAATATACCTATAGAAAAGGGAACTAGACAAGGTTGCCCGCTCTCCCCATTGCTTTTTATATTTGGGATGGAGACACTGAATGATATAATAAGATAATCTAAAGAGATTGGGGGGCTTAAAAAAGAGCATTTTAAATTACAAGCGTTTGCGGACGACTTGGTATATATTTTGGAAGATCCAATTACTTTATTAAAAGATCTCTTAAAGCAGATACAGGACTATGGAGCAGTGGCGGGATTAAAGATAAATATTAATAAAACAAAGATATTGACAAAAAATTGTACCAAAGACGATATAGAAGAAATACAAGTGAATACAAATATAGAAACAGTAAAAAAAGTTAAATACCTAGGCATCAACATCTCTAACAAGAACAATAGTCTATATGAAAATAACTACAAAGTCATTCTGGAAGAGATTAAAAAAGACCTACAAAAGTGGCAAGATTTACATATTTTGTTCATGGGTAGAATTGCCACTGTAAAGATGAATATACTTCCGCGTATACTATTTATAGCACAATGTATACCAATTCTTAAGAATAATAAATTCTATGATGAGCTGAATAAATTGGTTAGGAAATTTATCTGGCAAGAGAAAAGAGCACGTATTAAGCTGAAATCTTTAAGAGAGAAAAAAACGAGGTGGCCTTGGTCTTCCGGACTGGAATCTCTACTATCAAGTGGCGGCCTTGGGATGGATAAGACATTGGGTCCTATTGGAAGACAAGAGATTATTAAAACTAGAGGGTCATGATCTACACATGGGCTGGCATGTACAAACATCCTTTCATAACCATATAATAAGAGGAGCATTAATGAAAGTTTGGAGAAAAACTACAGAAAGGTTTTACAACAAAATTCCAAAGTGGGTATCACCTTTAGAAGCTTTCATAATGCCAACATTAATATCAGATGATAAAAAGATAATGTATGAAAACTTATTGAATGAAGATAATGAGTTAAAATCTTGGGAAATGATACAATCAATGAATATCAACCTTAAAAATTGGGGAAAGATACAACTAAATTCAAGAGTTCTAAAGGACAATCCGGAAGTGGGTGCGGTGCGGTGCGGCGACGGGCGTTTTCTTGGCCACTCCGAGAACGCCCGATCCTTCTACGCTCTTTTCAGGGGCCCCGGGGGACTGGGGGACTTTGGTAGACTTCCCGGAGAGAGGTCTATGGCAGGAGACTCTGTTGTGGCCCCTTCCGCCCCGGCAAGGCGGGGGGGTGTCCGCTTCTGTCTCAAAGCAGGAGCGTTCTATGGAGTAGAGCCAATTCTCTACAGAAGCTGCGACCAGCCCCTTTTTAACTTTATTTGGAATTGAAACTACAATATGGATACTATAAGAAGATTCGTAAGTACGCTTATTTTGAAGCTATGTGAACTATAAACAGGCGAGTTGCCCCGAAAACCTGGGACCCAAGATGGAGATGATTAGCAGCCAGTGAAGAAACGGGGGAAGCAAGCATAGTGGAGGGTTTTTTTCCCTCTTCTCGGGGCTAAGGAACTTTGCTGTAAGAACTCACATTCGTGCTTGTATTAGTGGAAGAGTATACGGATTTTATCTTTAACATGGCGTCCCCAGAGGAGTTGGAGGAAGAGGATTTTGATGATGACACCCTAGTAGGGGACCTTACATTAGAACAATTTATGAAGGTTCTGAGGAATGAAATACAGAAAAGTATTAAACAAGTTTGTACAAATGTGTTTGGAAATGTGCAAGAGATACAACGGGACAAGGAAGATGATGAGAGAAGGGAAGAGAACTTGGTGCAGGATGGATGGGAGGAGATGGAACAGCTGGTTGGTTGTGATAAAGAGGTCTGTGTTAATACCCAGCCTGCCCCAATAATGGAAGTAAAAATGAAGAGGAAAGGAAGGTACTACTTAAAGACAGGAAAAAAAGGAAGAAAAGACATAATAGGTTGGATAAGGAAAGAAAAATAAAGAAGAAAAAGGAAAGAAAGAGACTAAGACACGGTCTGTGGAAAAATAGGATTGAGAAGGAAATCAGGAATTATGGAAAAGAAAGCTCTCAAATAAGACCACACTTAGATAACAGAAAACGTAATGGTGACCTGTTGAGACAAAGTAAAAAGAAAAGAAGAAGATCAAGAAGAGGTGCTTGGAAAGGCAAGATTGAAATTACAACGTGGAAGTATAGAAGGAAAAGTTTGGGGGGAAAACTGCATCCATGTAAAGAGAAAAGACATGTGGAGGCATTGAGGTTGAAAAGCAGACTTCAGATTCATAGGAAAAAAATTAAGACGTTTAAAAAGAGAGGGGTAATATAGAACAGTGCTGGAAAAAGGATTTGATAGTCTTTAATAATGATGAATTTGTTTCCATATTTAATCAATTATTTAGGTATGAAGGATAGATGTAGATAGTATAAGTGAAAAATGTGGAAGTAAGCTTTTCAATAAATGGGGAAAGGAGAAAGAATGAAGGGACTTAAATTGGAGTGGTTTTGGAAATATGAATTTGTGGCTTTTATTGCACTCCAATACTGATGAAACAAGGATTTGATGGTCTTTAATAATGATGAATTTGTCTCCATATTTAATCATTTATTTAGTTATGAAGGATGGATGTAGATAGTGAAAATGTGGAAGTAAGCTTTCCAATAAATGGGGAAAGGAAAAGAATAAGGGGGCTTAAATTGGAGTGGTTTTGGAAATATGAATTTGTGGTTTTTATTGCATTCCAATACTGATGAAATGGTCTAGTTATATAAGTAAGGGGGAATAAGGGTGTGAAATAGAGTTATTTTGTTACATCGAAAAATGAATTTATAACCTTTATTGTAATTCAAAATTAAGGAGTTGATTTAATTATATTAGAGTTGTATGTTAAATGGATGTGAAATCTGGGATAAGGTTTGATTAGGGTTTAAACTGGTGGATTTGTTTTTCTTGATTTTTGTTAAAAATGAAGTTGTAAGATGTACCTCAATATTGATAAACCTTATTTATTTGTATAGATTTATTAGCTATTTATGTTAGCAGAATATATAGTATTTAAGAACGTTAAGTATAGGAGTAATTTATTATTAAGTGTGGAAAATAATGAATTGGGTTAAACTTGAGTTGTAGAAAGTGAGATTGGAGGAGTCTAGTCACATTGGAAATTGAATAGATTTGGGTGTATTTTATCAAGGATTTTGTTTATATGTTTATATGTACAATCACTTACTTATATATGTATGGAAGATGGAATAGACAATATAACTTAGAGTTAAAGTTGGGAGTATGAATTAGTGGCATAAAATTTAAAGTATGATAGTTAGGAAGTGTTTATGTAATCTTACATCTATCAAGTGGAAATTGTGAGAATCTTACATAGAGAGTTTAAAGTCTATAGAGAATGGGTAAAGTATAGTAAATAGTATAATAAGCAAGCTAAGATTCGATATGATAATTGTTTTGGCGTACAGAAAGTGTTGATTTGTGTATTTGGCTTTTATATACAAGAATTGAATATATGTTAAGTGATATGGTATATTGATATCTATATTTGTATATATATTGGTACTCAGGTTGTGTGTTTGTTTGTGTGGCATATTGAAAATCCAATAAATAGATTAAAAAAAAAGAATTATGGTAGCCCGATGTTGGAAAACAGATAAACAGATAAACTACCCTCTAGAATAGATATAGCAAAGAAAGTGCTGGAAACAGCTGAACTGGACAAGCTAACTATGTTACTACACGGCAAAGACGAGATAATGTTCCAAAGAAGATGGATAAGAGTATATAAATGGTGGGGAAAATGTATCATATGTAAGACTCCAAAAACATGAAAATGTATACATAAAAGTGCTTATGGCTGTATAGAAAAACTGAAAAATAAAGTAGTTAAAAATAAAGAATAAAAAAAATAAAACCCCTTGGGCCACTAGCCGATCCAGCTTCATGTCTATTTTAGGCTTTAACGCAAACAGGATGTGTCTTGCCTTCAGCCGTATGGGCTGTACCTCTGTGTTGAGCTGGAGTGAGACAGGAGAGCCGGTGTAGTGACCAAGCGTCCCATCAAAGACCGCCAGGAACTTTTTGCACACCCGCTGAAAGTCTTTCGTGGCCATGTGGTGCACCCCAGTCACTCTGAACCCCAGAGGTGCGAACCAGGTGAGTCCTAGGAGACTCATGCGACTGCCTCCCACCACCAGCAAGTCCAAAAATCCATCGAAATCCTGGTACTGTACTCGGAACTTGCCCTCCCTATTATGGACACTTCATTATTTTGGAAGTCCCGCAGGGTGCCACTGATAAATCTAACAGAATGAACAAAACTCTTATCCATTTGTAAATGAAGATCATCCACCAGAGCTACTAAGGCTGTTTGTGTCCCCAAACCTGAACTGAAATCAGCTTGAAATGGGCCAAGGACAGATGTGTCACCTATATGCCTGAAGTTTTTCTGCCACTGCCTATCCAAGCATCTTATGGAAAAAGTGCCTGTATTCCCCTTAGTGACATATGACTCCTTCAAAAGTGGTATAATTACAATTTCCTTCAGCTGTTGAGGAAACTTCCCCTGAACCACAGACATATTAATAATCTTTGCCAAAGGGACTTGTATTTTTTCATGGCACGATTACACTAGCTGTGATGGGCAGGACTCCAGTTTGCAGGAGGAGGCCTTCACAACCCCAGTCACTCTGTTAGCATCAGGCACGGAGATCTGAAATCTGAAACTTTGCAGATAAGAATCTGCATGATATTTCAGTTTCTGTAAATGTGATAGAGAAATGGTTTCTTCTTTTTACAGGTCTTTGGCAAACATTTGCCAACAATGATATCTGCATTCACTTGTGGTTCAGCTCTCAGAATGGCTACCATCGCTGTCACTTTGGTCCCTCAGTGAGAAGTTTAGTTTCCGCATGGTTTGGAACCAAAACTGCCACTAAGAAGAGAAACAGCCATTTCTGAGAACCTGCCTAAACACCTTGCAGTAGAAGTGCAGTAGGACCAACTTTGTTTAAGGTTATCCTGGCACTGACAAATGTCACTCCCTATTTTCAGACCTTAAGAAAGCCTACTCCTAGTTCAAAAGAAAGTCTTGACCCTGAGATAATTGAGACAATTTTCTTACTATAATTTTTTCAAATGGTTTGGGCTATTTTTATGTTGTATATTTAAAAATAAATTTAGCTTGCTAGTTTCAGGTCTATTTTTTGCATTATAAAAATAAGCGTGCTTTAGAAAGTCACAGATGCTCTAGTGTGTCCTCCTTTGATGTACATGTTATAGGTGTTTGAATGTTTGAGAGCAGCAGTAGCTTTAGAGGGTGGAGATTTATATTAGGAAGCCAGGAAGGGGAAAGTGTGCTGCTCCTGTTCTTTCCCCCTCTTGGAAGCTGCATTTAAATGTCTGCTATCTCATCTACTTTAGACCTGATAAGAGCCACAAGAATTCATTCCCTTGATGGTAGTAGTTGTAATAAGGTAACTGGTTTTTCAGGAGGAAGCCAGAAAGACAAACACAGAATTCCTTGGATTTACGATTATCTCATTTGTTAGCAGAGGAGAAAGACTAAAGTCACTAGAAAATGTTTTCTTGAGAGTTGAGTTTTGAAGAGGAGCTGTGTGTAGAGGCGAGGCAGGGGTGTCTGGCCTAACTACAGAACAGACATTTGGAGGTGACCTTCATGGAATATTATGAGGGGCAAGGCAGCGAAAAAACTCTCATGAAGCTGGATTTATGCCAGCAGTGTAGATCACTGCAGCTCAATGGAAATTTAGAAGAACCAGTTCAGAAACGATGAATGCAATGTGAGGAAAAAATGCTGCACAATATAATAAGGTTTCCTTTGAAATATTGTCCTATCCATATTCTTTATATTCTTAAGAGCATCTATCTATCATGATTTGCAAAAAAAAAATAAAAAAAAAATAAGCCACCCAAAAAACCCGGAACCGTGGCTACTGCTACTGTTACCTATCCATATTCTTTATATTCTTAAGAGCACCTATCTATCATGATTTGCACACAAAAAAAAACCCACCAAAAAAACCCGGAACCTTGGCTACTGCTACTGTTATGGGTTACACTAGAGTTCCCTTTCCTCTCTGCAAAGAATCAGTTTTTAGTTCATTCTGATATTAGGAATGTTTCAACCTGGTGTCATTTTGTAGGGTTCCAAAAATATTGGTGATGAATTCTGAAGCCTCAGTATTCTTTTAAACAGAAATTCAGACATTTCACTTATCGTTTTTATTCATCATACCAGGCCACTGAAAAATATTGGTTGATTAATTGGTGGGTGGGGAGAAGTTTGTGTTGGAAAATGCTGTTAAATACATTTGTTGGTAATACTTTTCTGAAACATTATCTGTAGAACTACTATATGTCAATATGGTTTCACTGAAAAATAATAATCCAATATTAGCTCGAGGAACTTCTATCTGGACAGAGGGAAACGAAGAACTCATATAATGAACACTTGTACATATCAATCTATCTAAATGTCCATCAACAAAGTATCTATGCCCTACTCCACCTGTTTTGCATTACACATGTAAAGTAATGTTACTCCCCCTTAGGAATACAGCCTTAAGAGAAAGTGTTTCTTAAAACAAAAAGATATGAAAATGCCCCTTTAGCAAGACTTTTAATCCTGATTTTGGGTATTGGGCAGCCCAGTCCTTAGGGCTGCTGCAGCAGTGGTATTGGCCTGATCTCTAAGGACATTCTGTGTGTGTGTGTGTGGGGGGGGACGACAACAACAACATGCATCCCTCTGCAAGACACAGACTGCAAAGTGAACATGCTGGAGCCCATCTCAACCCCAGCAACACCCACCAGTCAGGCAATGGGACCCAGTGATGTCCCTCTGAGTGCCATACGCAGGGGCTGGGAAGGGTATTTGAGAGTGGGGCATGGGGGGGTGCGTTGTTCAACATGGTGACAGCACTTCTGGGAAGACCTGTAAGTGACATCACCACATTGTGCCATGCTCTAGGAATGTTCCTAGATCTCTCTGGTAAAGTCCATAGAAATTAGAGCAATTCCTAGAGTGTCCCAGTTGCAGTGACCATAAGTAACATTGCCACATTCCCCCATCTCTATGCCCTGTTGTTGGCCCTTTAGAGTAACAGGTTGGTCATTCAGTGGGCTCTTCCCACAGTTACACTCTTCTAAGTCTACTGACTTCAACACACTTAGAAGGATCAGAGGAGTTAACTCTGTTAGTCTGTTGCTGCAAAATAGTAAAAAGTCCAGTAGTACATTTAAGACTAACAAACTTTATTGTAGCATAAGCTTTCGAGAAACACAGTTCTCTCTGTGTGCATGTGATGAAGAGAGCTGTGTTTCTTGAAAGCTTATGCTACAATAAAGTTTGTTAGTCTTAAAGGTGCTACTGAACTTTTTACACTTAGAGGGATGTAACTCTGGCTGCGATCATATGCACAATTAGCCCTGACATAGGCGCAAATGCCAGGAGGATTTAAAGGGCGTGATCAGACTCGAACATCTGGGAAGTGTCCTGCAGCCATCAGCAACCCGTATTGCTCTGTCGCAGAAGCGGAGGAAACAGGCACCTGGGAAAGTCTGGTAGCAAACAGGTTGCTATGGGCCACGAACAGACTTTCCCCTGTCAGATCACTCCAGTGTGCTCTCACAGCATCAGGATGGTCCGATCAGGCCATCCCAACTCTGTGCCATTCCCCCCCCACTTCTCAGTATGTGCATCATTGCACACTCCATAGGGAGCCCTCAATGCAGAGGTGCAATTAATCGATTTTTTATTTAAGCGCATTGGAAACAAACAGAAAGAAAAAAAACCCGACTCACCAGTGGTGACTGTGTGATCGCACAACTGCAGGTCACATTCCTCTGGAGGAATAGCCTCGCTCCCCCCCCCCCCCCCCGTTTTATCTGGCATGTGTGACCGCAACCTCTATTTAGCAGGGAGTACTGTTAGGCATCTCATGTGAAGCTATTGCAGTAACGTTGTGAATTCTGCTACCTGTGTGAATTCCAACATAAATAAACCACCATTGGTTTGTGAGAAGAATGAGGCACAAATTCCCATGGTCACAGATTCCCCCTCCTCTTCACATGGGATTGCCAACTCCAAGATGGGAAATTCCTGGAAATTTGAGGGTAGAGTCTCGGGATAGAAGGGTTAGGGGAGGGACTTCCGCTGGGTAGAATGCCATTGAGTCCACTCTCTAAAGCAGCCATTTTCTTCAGCAAAACTGACCTTCCTAGACTGTACCTGGAGGATGGCAACCCTTGTCCTCCCTCACTTCAGCCCATCAACGCTCATGGCTGTTTCTCTGCACACATCTGTAATACCCCAGGAGGTTTCTGGGGGTTGGAGGGAGCTGCAACAGTGCAGACGAATGTGGGGACTACATATGGATGGCAGAAAACTGCATGGTATCTTTATGTTTTTGTAATATTGTAATCTCAGCTGGTTTGCAAATGGTGTCTGACAAAAAAAAATCCAAGATTTCCAACTATTTGAACAAATGAAGGAACAGCCATCCTGCCAGCAAAATTAACGTATTTCTGGATTTGTAGTTGCACAACAGTGCTTGCAGGGTTGGCCAACAATTAATGAAAGGATGAATGGCAGAAAAACAGTATAAGGAGATTGACTTTGTGCAGCTTTAAAAGCAATGCTGAGCATCATTAGCAGAAGTCTAATTGGAAATCTTTGGTGTGTAAAATAGCAGTAAAGGAACACAACAGTGATGTGGGGTTTTTTGAGTAGATGTTTCTATACTACAAAAGCTATTTCATTTAGAGGACTAACAGTGTAATCCTAAAGAAGTCAACTTAGAATCCCATTGAAGTCTACTGAATGGGGCTTACTCCTAGGGAAGTGCTTTTAGGATTACACTGTAAAACTATATTCAAATGCCACATGTCAAGTAGTGTTACCAGAGATGGTGCAGATTGTCTAACAGTGAGATTAACATTCTGCATTTTATATGGCTAGTTTAGCTGTAAGAATTGGCTAGAAGGTGAGACAGAATTACCTATAGAAATCTCAACAGGGATGTGTATGATGTGTGTGAGAGAGAGAGAGAGATGTCTGTTCTGTTCTAAAAGGCTTTTTTGAGATAACCAGAGAAGATGTTGGGAGATCAGTGTTCAATTTTTTTGCTTTTCCTTTTTTCTCTTAAGGATAATAACAATGCAAAAAACACCTGCTGGCAGGACAGGAAGGCAAACAATGGCTCTTTTGAAATGGTGCTACTCTGCCCCTTGTGACAATAACATGGGTTGCAGGGGTAGGGACCAAAATAAAAACAGCTTTGAAACATGTGCCACCTTTCCACCAAATCTACATTTGGTAATGTGAAATGGCTTTGAGAAGAGATTAGGCCTTCATTATCTGACAGTATGGAACTAAAACTGGGAGACTTGAAAAGAAGAAAATCTCAGCATACTTTGGTACAAACTTATCAACTGCTATTCATTGTTTCAATTATGTGTCCTCCTCTGTATTCTGCAAGCTGTTTTATCTGTCCCTTATCTGTCCCTTATATATAAAGCCATAGTGGGGCCCAACGTTCCAATGCACAACAACAGTGTTTGGATGCTTGAACTGTCAGTCAGAAGATGCTGGCTGCTTTGTGTAGTCCCGCCCACGTCAGCCCTGGCCAGCATTTTCAGCTCAATCTGCTCTGGGCCTCTGACAGGAGAGGACCATCTGCAGACTGAGCACAGGGACGGGGCTTCTACGGCCCACTCTTCTCTGATTGGGCCAGCGTTTCAAGGTCATTTGCATATGGAAACTGATTGGACTTCATTCCACCCCTCAAACTCCCCCCCCCCGGGCAAGACAGTTGGAATTGTCAGTTGCATATGGGACCTGGTGTATTCTGAGGTAAAATATGTCCTCACTCACAACACATCACTTCCCCTTCAAAAGAAACAAACCCAATAACACAATCATGCCACACCACAAAAAAGACAGATCACACCACAAGCAGAATACCACAAAGCAAAAAATGATACGAAAAGGTGCCAGCAGTCACCCCATTACTGCCACAGATATGTACCTGAGAGCGCTTCAGAGGATGGTGTGCAGGTTCCAGGTTCATGTTTTAAAAGCTGCCTGGGGGGTTATGGACCATTCACACACTTTCAACCTTAACATACCTCATAGGGTAGTTGTGCGGATCATACAGGGGAGAGGAAAATAATGTCAGCTGCTTTGGTTCCCACTGCAGGGAAAGACTGCCCTTTCCCTAGGCAGAGGCTGCGGGGGGATGTAAACCTGAAGACAGACAGGCAGATAAAGGTAGGCTGATGGTTGCCTGGAAAGGACATAGGGTTGCCGACTCCAGGTTGGAAACTTCCAGGATATTTTAGGGATGGAGCCTGCTGAGGGTAGGGTCTGAGGAGGAGGAAGAGGGGGACCTCAGACAGATACGCCATAGACCCCACCCTCCAAACAAGCTGTTGCCAATCTTCAGGTGACAGCTGGAGAGCTCTTAAAGCTCTGGTGCTAAT
>NW_015168770.1:77636-103455 GCF_001447785.1 Gekko japonicus | reverse complement strand
ACGGAAGGCCGATGCCTCCGTCGCCCGGCCGAGATTGGGGGGGTGGGGGCGAGGCAGGCGATGGAAGGCCGATGCCTCCGTTGCCTGGCTGGAGTGGCCGCGGGGGGGTCTGGAGTCGGGCGGCCGCTGGCGGGGGACGCAGTCGCCCGGGCCGAGATTGGGGGGGCATGGCGGGGGACAGAAGGCCGATGCCTCCGTCGCCCTGCCCTCTACAGAATCCACCCCCCAAACCTCCAGGTATTTCCCTCCTTAGAGCTGGCAACCCTACATTCCCCTCAGTGCCTGTTGGTAGGCAACTAAGCTTGGTCCTGTCACCTACTTTGGCCTTTGGGAGAAACCACATTGGGGCCAATCCTGATAGGGTTGTCAACTCCAGTTGGGAAATTCCTGGAGACTTGAGGGATGGGGCCTGAAGAGGGTGAGGTTTGAGGAGGGGTGGGACCTCAGACAGGTACAATGTCATAGACTCCACCCTCCAAACCAGTCAGTCCCTCATGGGGATCCATTGTTGCCAATCTCCAGGTGAGGGCTGGAGACCACTCAGAATTACAACTGCTCTGCAGAAGGGAGGGCAGATGTCAGCTGAAGACAAAGGGGCAGATAATGGTAGGTTGATGGTTAGCTAGGAAGGAGATGGGGTTGCCAACTCCAGGCTGGCAAATTCCTGGGGATTCGAGGGGTGGAGCCTGGAGAGGGTGGGGTTTGCAGAGGGGTGGGACCTCAGACAGGTAGAATGCCATAGACTCCACCCTCCAAACCAGCCATTTCGTCCTGGGTAACAATTGTTGCCAATCTCCAGGTGAGGGCTAGAGATCACTCAAAATTACAACTGCTCTTCAGATAGCAGAGCTCAGTTCCTCTGGAGAAAACAGTGGACTCTGTCATTATACCCTGCTGAGGTCACCACAGCAAATTGACATTGTTTGCCCAAAGCCAGAGCACTCTCCCAGAGCCTCTTTCTAGATCCCGTTGTATTTATTTCCACAACGAGCCTTATTCTTAGTTAGCTAATAAATAAATAAATTCATTATTAGTATCCAGCTGCTAGACATTGATTAGCTTCACTGAAATTGTTTTTCCGAGAAACTGCTATGTAGCATGTATCAATGAATTGACACAGTTAATATGAAAGCATCAAATAAGGACAAGTTTTGCTTGTTCTGTGAAGATTCTTTCATGTGTGCTATGTGCCTTAAGGACAGAGACTCAGAGTTCACTAAAATCAATGACAGTTTTCTTTTAGTTGAGCACACTGAGCAAATCATTCACTTGAAACAGATAATTGTCTGAGGGTTTTGTTTGCTTGCTTGTTTTTTATACTTAAAAAGCTTCCGTCAGGAACCAGATTTTAGCAAGAATTTATTTCTTTTTAAAGCAGCGGCTTCTTAACCATCTTGCTTTGTTTAACTGCAGTATTATTAAAGGGGGTTCTATTACTTTTAGCAGCCCATTGACTCAAAATACCCTTTCCAAGGAAACAGAAAACATTTATGACTAACAAGGCAGCTAGACCCATGATTGGGCATGCTAAAGACATGGGAATATAGTTTCCACTGTGATGTAGTCAGCACAATAGATTTTCAGTGTAGCTGCATGGAGGAATGTCACTTTTAGTTCACCGAGCTAGTCCTGGCTTAGAACTGGGAAGCATGTGATGCTCACTTGTGACCTCCTCTAGCTTACAGTGGAAAGATTACAAGGAGGGCTGTCACAAGATGTCATCTGATTGGTACCAAAATCCCATGCTCCTCTTGTGCCAGGCTCATGATTCTGTCCATACTTTTGGCACCTCCATTTACCTTGTAGTTGAGTAAGAGACCTATAAAATCTGTTAGGGCTGAGAGAAGCCCCACCGTAGGTGAGGGGCCTTGAAATCTGCTCTCTCCCCTTCTAAAACTGTGGAACTTGGTACTGATAAGACAAGACTTCAGAGAAGAGGGCAGAATGTTTTCAGATGGGGATTCCCCCCCCCCCATGGACAAAAGGAAGAATCTGGTGTGAAGGGGGAAATCCAGATAAGGGCATGACCAATTTGGGCATGACTTGTCTGGCTCCTATCCCCCTCCCCTTTCCTCCAGAAGAAATAGAAGCCTCAAAATACAAACCTGACACCATTTATCAAAAGGTGCCATAAAAGACAACACATTACCTAGTAAAAGGTAAAGGTTCCCTTGCTCAAAAGCCAGTCGAATCCAACTCTAGGGTTGCAGTGCTCATCTCCGTTTCAAAGCCGAAGAGCCAGTGCTGTCCGAAGACGTTTCCATGGTCATGTGGCCGGCATGACTAAACACCAAGGCGCAAGGAACACATTACCTACACATACTATAATTTAGAGAGAATAAACCAAAAGGCATAGATGTGCTTGCTAAAGCCTAGACTAATCCTGTGGCCAATGGGCCAGCTTCCCCCTAAGGGGAAGCTGTCTGGCAGAAGCTCTTCCTCCCTAACTGATGACAACTATCCCAGCAAATTCCTTTGAAGTAGGCTTCCCCACTATGCAACGAAAAATGGCTATGGCAAGACCAGTCAGTCAGTCAGGCATTTATTACGGCAACAAGCCATAGAACACGCATGCTTAAAATAACATTCATAACATTCATATAACTGAATTTAGGACAGTAAAATAAAACTATAAAAATACAGTTGAGCATAATAACGTAAAAGAAGAACATAAAACAGAGACTATTAGGCAACTATTATTATATATTTGATCATGTATTTCGGATGCAGTAGCATGCTACCCAAAATATTGCCACAGTTTCGGTAATTGTCCGGTTCCCATCAATTAACAATCAGTTACATTGCTCAGCACCTGATTGTCCCACCATATCTGTTATAAGAGGAGTAATATATTTGTCACGGATCTTGTTATACCAGTTACATCTGAGCATCATGTGCTCAATAGTTTCTGTCTCTCCTGAGCCGCATCGACAAAGTCTATATTCAGTGGGGATCCTTTTGAATCTGCCCTCAAGCATCATGGAGGGGAAAGCCTCACATCTGGCTAATGTGAAGGTTTTCTTAAACTTGTGAGTATCAAGCTGTGATAAATAGGACATGGGTTGCAAGCGATATTTGACAGAATCTGGGGCTCTAAACTTAGGACATCTACCGAGATCTGTCTGTCTCTCCATGTCCATCATTCTCTGTTTTAGGGCTGATTTTGCTACATCCCAATGCCTACTCAAAATCGCTTGGGGGGGGAAACCAAGCTCACATATAATTTATTATGAACTGCTCTCAGCCATTTAGATTGAAAGTTGTCTAAGAGTGCAAAACTAGAGGAAGGAGGCCCAATAAAAGTGCCATAGAGCATCTGTCCAACTGCCTTTGCTTGAAAGAGTTTTTGGACAGCTGGCACATAAGCCCCTGTGGTGCGATAGAACTTAAGAATAGCATTGGCTGTTCTTTCACCTTGGGAGGCAACATACTGTATATGGGCTTTCCTAGTCCCATTTGATTGAAGGACCATACCTAAGTATTTAAAGCAGGAAACCTGTTCTAATGAGTTCTCTCTAATAATTTACAGACCAGATTCTTTTCTTTTGTCTGGTCCTGAAGGCCATAACCCTGTTTTTTTGAAAATTTATTGTTAGTCCCTTATTGTTACAAAACTCTGCAAACTTACTGAGAGCTCTTCTAAGGCCAACTGGTGTTCTAGCTAAGATGACAGCATTTATCGGCATACAGTAAGATAGACACATGCTGTTGTTGAAGTTTTGGTGGATGTAAACTGGGTAACTTACTATATCATTAATATATAGATTAAACAGGGAAGGGGCTAGTACACAACCCTGCCTAACTCCCCTATAGGTGTTAATGCGGTCCGATAGATTTCCTTTCCTGCAAATGGGTGTTATCATGAAGAGCCCACAACAAAAAGAGGAGCCTTCTGTCAATTGAGGAAGCTTCTAAGCCGGCCCACAATTTCGGCCTCGATATTGAATCAAAAGCCACTTTCAAGTCAATGAACGCAAGCAAAAAGTGAATTAGGATCTTTAGCAGCGTATTTCTCTATAAGGTGTTGAATTGTAAGGCAGTGGTCTAAAGTGGATCTAAACTCACATTTTCTTGGATCAGCCAATCCTCAAGCTTTACCAGAAGATGTTTAGCACATAACCTGCTACATATATTTAAAAGGCTAATAGGCCGATAATTTGCGGGCGCTTCTCTTGCGCCCTTTTTTAATATGGGGACCACTATTGCTGTATTCCACTCTGAGGGGATAAGGCCTGGCAAGACCATTAACCACTAATCTCTTGACATCTCATTAACGCATGATTCAGTAGCGCTTAATGCCTTGCCTGCCCCCTGCAAGTGCTATTGTTTCTAACATGGAAGGCAGTAGTGTCACAGATGCCCCTTGAGAAATAGCCTGTTCATGATGACAAGGGGATGTGGCTTTCCCATGACCAGTGCCACTTTTTGTTTTATGTCATTTGCAGAAGGAATACCCTTGACATCTGACAGCTAAAGGGCAGGAGCACTCAAACTGCCATATAGCGAAAAATTGTTTTCCAGCATCTAGATTAATTCTTAGCATTTGTCAACACTGCAAGGCATAAGTATGCTTGGATATACAGTGTCTCTGGAAGGGGGAACAAAGGCATGGAAACAAAAAGGAAATGGGACGTTGCTGTTGCTTAGAGGAGGCTGATAAACTATCCAGCTGTTGCCAAAGGAGTATGCATTCCCTCTCTCTTTCACTGCCTCCCCTCATGTTTCCTTCATCCTTTAGTTTAATATATTGCAAGTTTGCTTCTAAAGCTCTCAATAGACTCACAATAGTCATGCAGTGCTATCAATATCTTCAGTATATTTTTCAGGAACAAAAATAGACAAAGCGTTAATGGGTTTCTTAAGAAGCATATAGTGTTCATATTTGTTCCCTGCATCCACTGTATTCATTTGGACAGAACATTTTTATTTAAATAGGGAAATGAATGATCAGATCCATCCTGACGGCAAATACCTTCAGTGCTGAAACAGACAACTTAATCACATTAGGTGTGAAAAACAAAATCCAATGAGCAAGGATAGGTTCAATTTGTCACCCAATGCTGGCTTGAACCGGATATGCTTTTGGCCCACTGAACAATAATGAACCTTTATTTGCATTCAAACCAAAGAACATGATCAAATCAGGATAACCAGTTTTCAGAGGACTGGCTGACCTACAGACTCTTCTGCTTAATTGCTGGAAAATATGGAGAATTTTCATCATGTCCTCATTTCAGGGAAACTGAGTGTACCTTAAAAATTGCTACAAGTGTACTATTTGCCAAAGCTAACAGGCAGTTCATCTGGACACATCCTGTGAGTAAACAGGGAGTGTGATCAAATAAACAAAACTAATGGGGATAAGAGATTCTGCTGACCCTGACCAAACCACTTCACCGCTGGAAGGGCAGAAAGATGAATTTCAGTCAAAGAATAATTTTCTTCCCTGTGGACTAGCTGAGCATTATGGGTCATAGGAGGAATCAGCAGATTGTGTGTCAGGTCATGTCGGGATCTCCATTTAGGTCCTAAAAGAGAGACATGCAGCCGGCAGAAAGGATAACAACTCCAGTTCCAAAGTATACTAGGAAAGAAAAATACTGAACACTGTATGCTGGGATATTGTAATACTAACACTGAGCAAGAAGGACTAGCTCTCCCATGTCCCAGATTGCCACTGGCTAGTAAAGGGCATGTATGAGACACATCTAATTGTAGCTATTGGAAGAAATTGTCTGGAAACACTCTAAGCCAGGTTGTAAAAGTTGGCTATTGCCTACCTTAGCTGTGACTGCCTTTCTGTGTTGTGTCCAGGTTCTCAACATTGCACCAGTCTCGGCTTGATGACTGGGGGAGGGGGAATTGTTGTGGTCTTGGAGTTCCATCTCTCTCTCCCGGTTTCCTGTCCACAGGAGCCCCATTGTCAAGAGCTTAAAGTGGAGTTAGGCCTGTGGGGCAGGGATTCTGTTGCCTAGGAATCTCCCTGCCTCAAACAGTGGAGGTGGCCATTGGGCTTGGCATTGGACTCCCAGGTTATGGTTCTAGGAAACTTCAATATCCTTGCTAAGCCCCTGTTGCCAGGTGCCCCTCAAGATTTCATGGATGCCTTATGCTATGAGTCTGTCTCAGAATATCTTCAGCCCAATGTGCATGGCTAGGTAAATAGATAAAATAAAATAAATAGATAAAAGGAGCTGCAGTGGCTTAAGTGGTTAAGACGCTGAACTGCAGGCTGTGGAAGGTCAGTTCGAGACCCAAGTGTGCCGCATGATGGAGTGAGCTCCCGTCTCTAGTTCCAGCTCCTGCCAACCTAGCAGTTCGAAAGCAAGAAATTGCAAGTAGATAAATAGGTACCACTTCGGTGGGAAGGTAACAGTGTTCCGTGTGCCTTGGTGTTTAGTCATGCCGACCACATGACCACGGAAACGTCTTCAGACAGTGCTGGTTGTTTGGCTTTGAAATGGAGATGAGCACCGCAACCCTAAAGTCGGACTCGACTGGCTTTCAAGCATGGCAGGATATCGGTGTGTTTTCACAGATAGGTTAATGTATGTATGATTTGTCAGCTACTTCTTTGCCATGGACTGGTGAGATTTATGTTCACAGTTTCTTCTGACCACCAGAAAGTTGGGGGCCTGGTTAGGTTGATCTAACCCTGGATCCTGACGTTTCTTGATTGCTCTGGTTTCCAACAAGAAGAAGAAGGAGGAGGAGAAGAAGAAGAGGAGGAGGAGGAGGAGATTGGATTTATACCCCGCCCTGCACTTGGAGTCTCAGAGCGGCTTACAAACTCCTTTCCCTTCCTCTCCCCACAACAGACACCCTGTGAGGTAGGCGGGTCTGAGAGAGCTCTTTCAAGAACTGCCCTTTCAAGGACTGCTCTTGTCAGAACTATGGCTTGCCCAAGGTCATCCAGCAGCTGCAAGTGGAGGAGCAGGGAATCAAACCCAGTTCTCCCAGATTAGAGTCCGCACATTTAACCACTACACCAAACTGGCTCACATAATATGGCAAGTTTTCCTGTATAAATTCTGATTGGTATCTGGAATACAAAACTGTCTAGGCTAATCAGTGCCATTATTATTACCTGCCCTCTCACTCTGACTAGCCCCACTGGGTCCTTGTTATGTCTGGGAGCAGGAGAGATAATGGCTAAAATGCAAGTGAGAAAATGTCTCAGAATTAATGTCAATGAACACAAGCTAAAGTTTACTTTAGTACTTCATCTGTAATAATGACAGTCATAAAAGTATAGTACTTTCCCAGCAGCACTGCATTTGCACAGAGCTGTCGAGCAGACTTGTTTGCTTCATGTAGATCACAGGGAATTCAGGGGGGATCATCTTTATGAACCTATTGTGACCTGTTTGCTTGGTACTTCATAGATAAAACCATGCATATCTTCTCAGATGTTAACTATTTGATTACAGTATAAACTCTGGAATTCCCAAAGCCATTTCTTATTGATTTTGCTTGGACAAATTCTAGTACTATAGCCTAATGTGGATCATCACAATACAAATTTGTACATCTGTGATGCATCTATATATAGAACACTGTATGGGGTCTCATCAAGAACATCACAGAACTGAAGAAGGTACTGAAAAGAGAAAATAAATGATTTGGGGCCATGAAGCATCTTTATTATGAACAAAAGCTTAAATTGCAGCTCTTTAGCTTGGAAAAAAGATGCTGTAGGTTTATATAACTATGAATGGTCTGCAGCAAAGCAGAGAAATTATTGTCTATCATTACACTAGAATTCAAAAGCGTTCAATGACATTGATTGGCAGCAGGTTCAGCACAACTGAAAGAGAGCAAACTTTTTTTAAAGAGGGGTTGACATCTCACATACAACTTCCCTCGCCTCATTTGAGTGTGAAGCTTCATTTATTTTTCATCCACTTGGGAGCGGAAATCTTTTTCAGGTGAGTAACAGTGCAGTCAATGGGTTTGGAAGGTCACTGGGTTTTGAAGGGTGCAACTCTGTCTAGGGCCCCGGTCACATGGACCAGATAACATGGGGGGGGGGAGTCGTTACATGCTCAGACTGGTGTCATCTTTTATGGTGTCTAGCCATTGTGTTATTTGGTGGCCCAGTTTCCTTTTGCCACTAACAAATCCAAGCATTTTCTATTGACTCCAAGCTTTTTCTAGTGAGTTCTTCCATATGGCATGGCCAAAATAAGTCAGTTGCAGTTTTATGTTTTCCCCTTCCAATCTCATGTTTGGTTTTATGCACTCCAATCCTTGCTTGTTTGTCACCTTTGCCATCTAAACACCTTGACACTGAAACTTGCTTTTCCTTCTGGATGAGACAATAGTTGCTCCAAAGTTCAAAGCACTGAAGCATTTCACCTTGTAAACTGCAGCAATATTGGAGCCCAATTTGGACAGGGATTGCAGTGCAAGGGCAGGAGTGGTTTCTTTCCAACCAGGCTGTTTCCTAACTGAAAATTGTCCAGCAGAGCTGCTATATGCTCCATTGGGGCATATATTTATTTGGTATGCTGCCTGGATCTTTGAACTTTTTGGAAGATGGTATGATCTACTGTGTCTTTAGATACAACTCTAAAGAGTTGGAGATTAGTTGTTTTACCACTGTGATTTTTGCAAGGTGAATCTGCAGTGGATGTTGTGGGAAAATGGGAGCTTGGATGTTCTGCAGCCATTATGGGCCTCTGCCCAGTGAGACCCTCCTCTTCCTTACTCTTGGTGTAACTGACTCTAGGCATAAAAACTCTAGGCATTTCTTCTGCTGCTAAAAGCTAACATTGAAGAATATGAACAAGGTTTGAGTTTAGTGGCATCTTTAAGACCAACAAAGTTTCATTCAAGGTATGAGCTTTTGTGTCACCTTGCTGCTTAAAGGCTCTGCCTCTGTTTCTCACCTCCCACTTTGCTCTCATGGCTACTGAGGAGGCTAACATGCAATTGTACACTATAGGGATGAAGAGATTGGCTGCTTCCTCTGCCCCTTACTTCTTCTTTATAAGTGTGAAAGTGTAACTGGTTTGGACTTAATGCAGATATAATCAACTATCTACTAACATTCAAATTGTTAGAAGTTTAATAAAGAAGTAACAAGCATACACAGCATTTTGAAATCACATCAGACTGAGCAAGGATAAAAAGAAAGGTGATAACATACAATACTTTAAACTCTAACTGATGTTAAAGTAAAGGTAAAGGTAAAGGTTCCCTTGCTCGAAAGCCAGTCGAATCCGACTCTAGGGTTGCGGTGCTCATCTCCTTTTCAAAGCCAAAGAGCCAGCGCTGTCCAAAGACGTTTCCATGTTCATGTGGCCGGCATGACTAAACACCAAGATGCACAGAACACTGTTACCTTCCTACCGAAGTGGTACCTATTTATCTACTTGCAATTTCTTGCTTTCGAACTGCTAGGTTGGCAGGAGCTGGAACTAGAGACGGGAGCTCACTCTGTCATGCGGCACCCAGGTCTTGAACTGCTGAACTACTGACCTTTCACAGCCTGCAGTTCAGCATCTTAACCACTTGAGCCACCGCAGCTCCAGTTAAAGTAGTATAGGCTATTTATTCTTAGAGTTGTAGACATTTAGAGATCACCCATTACCTGGTTTTTATTCAGCAACATGTGCTCAAGATGAAGTCCAGAGTGGTATGGTCTACAGTAAAATGGAAAGATTAAGAGCAGGACAACTTCTCCCTTATGCCCTAGGGTTAAATAATCTCCCTTTTGCCTGCTGCCTGTGAGCCATCGTATCTTTTCCTGTCCTAAAAGAAGATCTACTCTATCCCTAATAATATCATCTCTACCCTCTATGGCTCACAAATTTCCACATCATTCAATTTGATATATGCCATCATGGGCCAGCAATGCCCTTTTAACAGCCTACATTGAACAAATACACATTGGCCATGAAAGACTCAGTTGACATGAATCCAGCATAAAAACCCACAACATTCAGAAGGCAGTGGAGGAAATTTTAATCGCCATGGATATTTTATTACAGACCTTAAAGTCACTGTTTTATGAAAACAATTCAAAGAGGAGCATACAATGTGGAAGTGCTGAATTAGAACTTATCAAAACGTTAAACACTACATGTCACCCTGGCTTAAACAAAAACTTGGATCTTCAGTCACTACAACTTCTAATAGTTCTATACTTTTGTAGTACTTTTAATTGGCTGATGCTTTATCAAAGTATACTCTTGTAAATATACTAGTTAATTTTTGCTAAAACCATTTGCTTATCTGTTTGAACCTCTGACCTCGCTCATCATCTAGTATGTGTAACTGCTAATTATGTTGATTTATGAGGGGTCTCATACTTACCTTTCTAAATCAACTCTCCCTTTCTCCCTTACATTGAGTTTACACTTGAAAGGGTAATTTGCACCAAGCACCAATATTTACACTTGAAAAGGTAATTTGCACTCCACCCCCAAACCACTCCATAAAAACTCCCTGGTACAATTTTCCAGCACATGTTGATCTAACAAAGTTGGCAGTGAGCTACAAAGCACATATTGAAATCAATAGTGTGGTGTCCACTGACCGCCACCGGAGGTCAGCGCACACGCCTGAGCTTCAGCCCAGAACAACACTGGGGAACCAATGGGACCATGGCGGGATATTCAAATCTGCCAATGGGACCCAGGGGTGGTCCCCTGGTTGTGTATATAGTTGGCCGGCTGGCCGTTTGTCCTCTGTTCTTGTTGTGTACCTAATTTTCCTATCCTCCACGCATTCAGATGAACACACGTGTATGAAACAGTAGTCTTTATTAAAGCAATGAAGAAACTGGAACAGCAGGAGTGTTTAGAATGACCCAATAACGCAGGGCACAAGATATTAAACAGATTCATACAAAGACATAACCAATCATTATGGTTCCCGCTTTCACGGGTCTGTTAAACCTCGCGCCGAAAAGCCTGGGAGCCCAATGGCCTGAAACAAATAAACAATTATTTCATTCCCATGCGCTAGCTCATTATAGATAAAAGCAGAAGACACCACTCCGCACCTGTTAACCTTGGAAGATAACATGTTACCAAGCATACTACTAGCGTTTACAGAAAGGAATGTCAGCAGCAGGCATAAGCAGGGGAGAAATTTTCATGATGTTTAAATCCCAAAATTCTTCTTTTAATCAACAGGTCAGAAGATGATTACGAACATCTAGAGTTTCCAGAGTTCGTTTCGAGGTCTTTATCAAAATTCCTATTTGAAACAAACAATATTCATAATAGGAAACAGGAATCCCGACCTCAACAAGTTATAAGCTATCAATAAATATTATTTTTATACATACTGTTTTGCTGTGTTTTTCAAACAATCCAATATAAGGAATCTCAAATTCTATAAGAATAGTAATAATAACATTACAGTCAGTACCACTTACAAAAATATTTTAAAAGGCTAAAGAATAGCTCTTAATTACATAGGCATATATCTTACCAGAATGGCTACAAATAGCTCTCGTGTTAACCACTGGTTCCTTTTCCACGAACAACGTCTTAGCCATTAAAGATGAACAAGTGTTTAAATATACAAATGTCAAGTCACATGACTTCAAAATGATGAAGGCCAACTTATCAAGTACAGATCACATTTCAATGTAGTTAATGTAAAGAACAAAGAGTTGCCCAGCTCAATTCTTACATAGAGAATTCATACTGCCTACCATCAGGCAGAACAACAAGAAGGCAGAAGAACAACAAGGGAACAGATCTATGGTGTTTGTGGAAGCCCACTTATTAAACACTAAAATGTAACGAACTCACACATTACACAAAACATCAATCAATATACATCCAAAGAATCACCACATAGAGGTTGCTTATAATCACAAAGAGCCAGGGTAGAGACGCAAGTAAGCATTTTTATTCACCTAAAAAGCAGGAGAGCTCGAAAGCCGCATTTAACCCCCTAGGGCATTCTGTTTGTAGCTTAAAGGTCCAGTATGCCTCCCGCTGCAATAATATTTTATGTGTATCCATCACCTGGAATGGTTTGGAACGGACTTTCTCTAACACTATACAGTCAAAATCATTGTCTCCATGTCCAAAATCAATAAAGTGTTGGACCATTGGGGCTGTGACCAGTGTTCCCTCTAAGCTGAGTTAGTGTGAGCTAGCTCACAGTTTTTTAGCCTCCGGCTCACATATTTTTGTCTTAGCCCAGGAAGGATGGCTCCAGAACAAACTAATTTATGCAGTAGCTGAATCACTCGCTCACAACTTTAATGCCAGTAGCTCACAAAGTAGAAATCTTGCTCACAAGACTCCACAGCTTAGAGGGAACATTGGCTGTGACATGTTTGTGTTTATTTTTTGACCTGTGTTCCAAAATGCGGGTCCTAAGAGCTCGGGACGTTTGCCCGACGTAATGCAACCCACAGGAACAGGTGATTAGGTAAACAACAGATCTAGAAGCACAGGAGGAGAACTGCATGATTTGTTTCCTAACATTGGCTTCCGGGAAATTAAGTTCAGCTGTCTCCTTCATAAGGGGACAGGCAGCACACTTTCCACACTTAAAGTGCCCCTTCGGTAGGTTGTCTAGCTGTGGTGAATTAAATACATCCGCTCTTACTATATTGTCCTTAATATTCTGAGTTCTCCTGAAACCTACACGTGGTGGTAAATGGCAAGATGGAATGTCACTCAGGATATGCCAATGTTTTAAAATGATGTTTTTAATGCCAAAAGCTCTGTTAGTATAATCTATTGCCCAGCTTAATCTGTCAGTCTCACCGCTCTCCGTTCTAGTATGAAATAGTTCCAGGCGGTCACGACGATCTGCTCTATGGCGGGCATTGTCAATTACCCAGCTTGGATAACCCCTGTGTCTAAATATATTGGAAAGTCTCACTGCTTCTTTTTCATAGTCTTCCCTCATGGTGGAATTCCTTTTGGCCCTAAGAAATTGGCCATATGGTAAGTTGGTTTTTAAGTGTTTCACATGGTGTGAGTCAAAGTGTAACAAGCTGGCACTGGAGAGAACATACAAATGTTACACAGCGTGCTATGCACTACGTCGTTGTCTGTCGTCTATCTCAGCGGCAACCCACTACACAATAGTGGCGACGAGGATGGGATTCAGCCGCTCCTGAGCCGGGCCGTCGACGAGGGATGAGAGAACGCAGCGATCCGATGTGCGATCCTGCCGGCGAGGCCGTTCGTCCCATACCCGCTCCGACGCGCACAATGGCGACCACCCCAGGGTTCGGGCCGCAGCCGCCTTTCGACATAACCCGTCCACAAGACTGGCCAGCCTGGGTCCGAGGCATCAAGACAGCACTTGCCTTCTGCGACATCACAGATGACAGCAAGAAACGAGGGTTCCTCTTGGCCTCCTGCAGCACCGCCGTCCCTGGCGGTGTCCCTGGCCGAAAGGTTGCTGTCCCCGACGGACCTAGACGCATGCACCTTCGAGGAAATCGTAAAGGCGGTGCAAAATTACTTCTCGCCTAAACCCACAGAGCTGACCTGCAAGGTAACCTTCTACACCCGCAACCAGCTGGGACGAGAGACCGCCACCGAGTTCCTAGCAGAGCTGCGCCATCTCGCCGCCGACTTCAACTTCGGGGAACATCTAGATGACACCCTCCGGGACCACTTTGTCGTGGGCCTGCGTGAGGAGAAGCTCCGATGTAAACTCATGGCCATGGAGTAGGTCGACCTCAACGGGGCCCTCGCCGCAGCAGTCGCGTGGGAGAGGTCGCACACCGCCCCCGCCGTGGCCCACCAGGTCGAGTCGGAGGGTCCCGAGAAGCAGGACATCCACCGAGCCTACGGAGGGGCCCGGCCGCGCACTCAAGCGCCGCAGCACACTCAAGCACCGCAATGCACCCAAGCACCGCACCGCACTCAAGCGCCGCACCCGAGCACCAGCCGCCAGTTTCCCAGCATGTCCGCGTGTGCCAGCTGCGAGGACCCGCAAGACCTGCAGGTTCCGCAACACCACTTGCCACAACTGCGGCCGCACGGGCCACATCGCGAAGGCTTGCCACTCCAAGGCAGCTAACCCAAACGCGGAGACCTACTTCGAGGATGACGCCGGCGCCGAGGACCTCTACCACCTCACCCAGACAGCAGAGAAGGTATTGCTACTCCCCGGCAAGTCCCCATCCCCCAAGTTCATGGCCACCGTCACTATAGAGGGATCACCTTGTAAGATGGAGTTGGAATTGGGTTCCGCTGCCTCAATAATCTCCGCGGCAACCCTGAGGCGCCTCTGTCCCAAGGGGGGACCCCGATTGCGCCCAGCCCAAATTACGCTTATGGACTTCCAACGTAACCCGGTGCTGATCAAGGGAGTCCGAACATTCCGGGTGCAGTTTAAGAACTTTAAAAGGAACTTGGACTTAATAGTGGTCGAAGGGGACCTTGTCAGCTTACTGGGGCGGGCCTGGTTCGAACCCCTGGGCATCACTGTAGAAGGAGTACAGGCGTGCACGACCCAGGACTTCAAAGGGATTTGCGCGAGTTCCCCGCTGTTTTCTATGATTCTCTGGGCAGATATACGGGGGCCATGGTGACCTTGCGCTTAGATCCCTCGGTGGCCCCCATAAGAATGCGAGCCAGGACGGTTCCGTTGTCAATAAAGCCTAAGATTGACGCGGAATTGGACCGCCTAGTAGCACAAGGCATCCTGGAACCAGTCTCCCACGCGGCGTGGGAGACTCCCATAGTCGTGGTTAATAAACCAAATGGGGCAGTCCGCATCTGCGCGGACTACAAATGCACTTTGAACAAGGCGCTACAGGACCACGCTTACCCAGTCCCGGTAGTTAGCCACGTGCTGGCCACCTTGGCCGGGGCAAAGATTTTTGGTAAACTGGATCTCGCCCAGGCTTACCAACAGTTGCCGGTAGACGAGGCAACGGCGGATGCGCAAACCATAGTCACACACCGGGGGGCATGCCATGTGAAGCGACTAAGCTTCGGAGTGAGCATGGCCCCTGGGCTGTTCCAACAACTCATGGACTCTCTTCTTAAAGGGATTCCGGGCGTCACCCCCTTCTTCGACGATGTGTTGATCGCCGCCACCACGCCCGCCGACTTCGCCACTCACCTCCGCGACATGCTCAGCCGTTTCCAGGATGCTGGGCTGAAGGTGAAACTGGACAAGTGCCGCCTTGGAGTGCCATCAGTGGACTTTCTGGGGTTCACAGTGGACGCGGAGGGCCTCCACCCTACTCGAGAGAAGGTGAAGGCAATAGTGGAGGCACCCCCGCCTAAAACGAAGGTAGAACTGCAGGTGTTCCTGGGGATCCTGAACTTCTACCACGCCTTCCTTCCCCACAAGGCGGCGGTAGCTGAGCCCCTCCATCGTCTATTGGACAAACAAGCCCCATGGGTGTGGGGCCCCTGGCAGGCCGCCGCATTCCAGAATGTCAAGGAACTGTTAGTCTCGAACGCAGTACTGGCTCACTTTGACGAGTCTCTGCCGGTTGTGCTCGCGTGTGACGCCTCACCCTACGGCGTTGGAGCTGTGCTGGCGCATCGCATGCCGGACGGCCAAGAAGTCCCGGTCGCGTATTACTCGCGAACCCTATCTGCGGCGGAACAGAACTATGCCCAGATAGACCGCGAGGGACTTGCAATCGTGGCCGGGGTCAAAAAATTCCACGATTTTGTATACAGCCGGCCTTTCACAATTGCCACGGACCACTGCCCACTCCTCGGCCTGTTCGCGCCCGACTGCAGGACGCCGCAAGTCCTCTCCCCATGCATCCTAAGATGGACCATCTTCCTGGCCAGCTATGACTACCAGATAGAGCACCGGCCAGGGAAGGCCATGGGCCACGCAGGCGCCCTGAGCCGGCTCCCTCTTCCGGACGTCGTAGAGGATTCGGCCCCAGTTCACCGGATCCTCCAGGTGGAGGACCTCCCAGACGCTCCTCTCCAGGCAGTGGACATTGCCCGGCGCTCGGCCCACGACCCCATTATATCCCGGGTGCTGAGCTGGGTGGTGAGGGGGTGGCCCACGTCAGTAGAAGGACCGGAGTTTGCCGCATTCAAGGGCCGCAAGGATGAACTGTCGGCGCACAAAGGCTGCCTGCTATGGGGGGACCAGGTCATGGTCCCCAGCGCCCTGCGCCAAAGAGTCTTGCGGGCCCTGCACGAGGCCCACCCGGGCATAGTGAGGCCTCGCCAGAAGTTACGTCTGGTGGCCCGGCATCGACGCAGAGGTGGAGGCATGGGTTAAAAGGTGCCAAGCCTGCCAAGCCGTGCGACCCAGCCCACCAGGGGCGCCACACCACTCTTGGGAATCCACCCGCACCCCGTGGTTTCGGCTCCATTTAGACTTTGCTGGGCCATTCCGGGGACTGCTGTTTCTAGTGACAGTGGATTCCTACATGAAATGGTTGGAGATCAGCCCTGTCTCCGCAACGTCCACCAAAGCAACCATCCGAGCCCTCCGGAAGATTTTCGCCACCCGCGGCCTGCCCGACACAATCGTAACGGACAACGGCACGGCTTTTACTTCCGAGGAGTTCCAGCAATTCCTCAGCGGCAACCTGATCCAGCACATCAGGACGGCACCCTTCCACCCGGTGACCAACGGCCAAGCGGAGCGCATGGTCCGGACCGCGAAGGAGGCCCTCAGCCGCCTATCGGAACGGGACTGGGAATTCTGCATCGCCCGGTTCCTCCTAGCACAGCGAACAACGCCTAACCCGGTAAGCGGCCGCTGCCCCACCGAGCTGTTGATGGGTCGGAGGCCAACGATCCTGTTAGACCGCTTGCACCCCAACTGGGCCCCGAGCCAGCGGAACTCCACTGAGCAGAGGGAAGCGCCGCGCGGGTTCTTCCCCGAGGAACCCATCTTTGCCCGGAACTTTGGCAGAGGCCCGGAGTGGCTCGGGGGCCGCCTCATTCGACCAACGGGCACCGTCATGTATGAGGTGTCCACAGAATGCGGACAGGTCTTCAGGAGGTATATCGACCAGCTCAGGTGGCGAATGCTTCCAGAGGACACTACGGAGGAAGGACCGAGACAGCGGGCAGATCCTGCCGAAACTCCAGAGAGGGCCGCGTCCACGCCAAAGCACCCGCTCCAGGACAGCCAGCCCCCGATAGCAGCAGACGCGACCCCGGAACCAGAGGCGGTTGCAGCGGAGGCCCCGGCACCACTGCCAAATTCCGGCCCGGAGGTCGGAAACCCAGAGGTACCTACACTGACCCCCAGACGATCCACGAGAGTACGATGGCCCCACCATACCTTAAAGACTATGTCACATAGGGGAGGTTCCGGACTATGGGGGGAGGGATGTGGTGTCCGCTGACCGCCACCGGAGGTCAGTGCACACGCCTGAGCTTCAGCCCAGAACAACAATGGGGACTAGGATCCTAGTCCCTCCACTGGGGGAACCAATGGGACCGTGGTGAGAGATTCAAATCCGCCAATGGGACCCAGGGGTGGTCTTCTGGTTGTGTATATAGTTGGCCGGCCGGCCGTTTGTCCTCTGTTCTTATTGTGTACCTAATAAAGCATGCTATGCACTACGTCGTTGTCTGTCGTCCATCTCAGTGGCAACCCACTACACAATAAATAGTATTAGGTTTGGGGGCATTGACCAGAGCCAGTGGCAAGGAGCAGGACACAGAACACAGGCTTGCATCTCGTGGACCAGTTGATCCAGCAAGAGAGCCTTCCCATACCTCACCCTAAATAGACTAGAAGGTAATCAGGGTAAGCTTCACTGCTGGCACGTGTTAAGCTCCTGTGTCTGGGCTGTGTGTTGGCCAGGATCCTCAACACTCTGCTCCAGATCTACAGATCTGGCACTTCCCCTTGTTTGTGCAAACTCAGCCTGGGCTTTCTGTCGCTGTCTTTCCTGTGGAGTGGGAAAGGGTTCTGAGGGGCTACAGGTTTGGCTTTGAGTCCCACCCAATGAAGTGGCTAACTTGAAGCCAGTGGTGAGTTTCTCTTGCAGGGTCTGGCAGTGTGGCTTCTGGTACCACTGGTACTTCCTCAGCATACTCCTCTCTGTTGGAATATGCAAGGTCTATAGTGCAGCCTTATGAAGTAGATCTGAAGATCATCCTACAGAGGGACAGCTCAAGGACTTGTAGTTAGCATAGCTAGACTAGGGACTTCCCTTTTTCAAATTGTGTCCTTGCCAGAGGTCATTTCGGGGGGGAACGTGGGGGAACGCAGTTCCCCCGGGTGAGGTGCAGGGGGCGGGGCACATGACAAAGTCCCACCCCCTGCTTCCGGCTGCCCCGCTTCCAGCCCTCATTCAGCCAGGAGGAGGCAGGAGAAGAGGGAGGGTAAGTTGCTTCCTCCCCGCCTCTCCCCACCCCTGCCTGCCTGGGGCCAGGGAGGGCCTTGGCGGGGCTTCCTCGCACTCCCGCTGGCCTTGCAGGTCCACCGCCGGGCCCCTGATGTCAGGGGGTGTGGCATATGCTAATGAGTTATGCTAATGAGTTCCCCTAGCTCTTTTTCTACGTAATGACCCCTGGTCCTTGCTGTCTGCTGATTGGCTCTTCTGAAGACCTTCTGTAGAGCTTCCTGTTGCTTGTTGTTCCTCTTTTACAGCAGTTAGGCTAGACAGTTAAAGCTCTCTGTCTTCTATGTTCTATAACAGTTTGTTCTTTTTAAAATAAACCTATGTATTTTTCTCTAAACAGTCAGTGCTCCACTTCCCTTGCATATTTACACTCTGACAACATTCTGCAGGGCTGGTCCCTCCCTGCCCCCTTGGGTCCTTCTCAAGTCTTGAAGGACTTTAGCTCCTCCTTTCAGGACTCTGTGTGATTCGCTGAGATGGCTGGAAGGGGCCATGACACTGCTAGATTTCTGTTTTATTCTCTTCCTTTGACCTTCCAGTTTTGAGGCATGGGTGTGATTCTTGCCTTGCTGGGATCAGCTGTCTTTTTTCTCACCTGGTTAGGGTCATCTACATTTCCCTTATGTACCTGTTATCTAGAAAAAGGCTATCCTCTGAGCCAGTACAGAGTGCAGACACAATTATTGCAAACTTTGATATGAATTCTCGAGTGTAAGGCATTTTCACTACATATATCAAGCCAAAATAACTGTATTTGTATTTTTAATGCTAATTACCCCACTTTTGTGGCACTTCATTACTCTACAGCTGGTAATTATGATTCAAAGGGATGTGAAATACACATGTACATCAGTTGTATTGGTGCAGTGTAGGTTGCATGAGGATATCTGTGCTGAACCAGCACATTCTCTGTTCAAATACTCATAGTGGTGCAAAAATAAACAGGAATCTATATACACCTTAAAGACTAACAAGTTTTTATTGTAGCTAGCTGGAAGTAGCACTGATTGAAAGCCACAGTCTATAAAACTTGTGGCTACTTTCTGCTGCTAAATCAAGCCTCACCCTTGTGAATGACAAATGCCCTACAAACACCTAGCACAATTCAATAAACAATCCAGTGGAACACTGCCTACAAATTGACTATATAAAAGTTATGACTTTCCCTTGCCTTTATTTGGGCTGAAAATTGACTTGGAATTAGTTATGGTAGCAATCAATACATACTTAATCCACTGCTGACTGAATTTATTTATGTTTGGGTTTACACCAATCAGGAAAAAGAATTCTCTCTCCATCAACTGGTTATATATTAGTCTTAGAGAATACGACTCTGGTCCTGGTCACACGGGCCAGAAAATGCGGGGGGGGGGGAGCGTGGCAGTTTGGCCCGGAGCAAAATAACACGTGGCCGCCCAATCACACTTCCCATCGAGGTCCCATGGTTAGGGACGAGGTGGCGATCACATGACAATCCTGCAGCATGGCAAAGAAGCGGCGCAATCACACCAACGGCATGCACAATTTTGCGGAGCAACGGGACTTTCGCTTTCCTCTTTGTGCACATCCGCCATTGGGTGCTTGTGCGCATCCTGTGGAGACTTGGGGGGAACTATTTGCGACGGGACACGGGCAGGTGCCGGATGCCATGGACTACCACCAGAAACGCGATCAGGCGCCAGCCTTTGCCCCACGGTTTCCGAAAACTAGTACCTCGAAGGTACTAGTTTTTTACTCCGCATCTTTGGCGGGAAGCCTTGGATTCGCCACGGGAGCTCTACGCTTCCCAGATGTTGCGGTGTGATTGCACCCAGAAAATCCACCTATCATCTGTCTCTGTAGCGTAGCTAATGCTCCATGTGACCGCAGCCTCTGTTAGGCTAAATATTGTTAGAAAACTATTGTTATAATAGAAAACTATTATTTGTTAGAAAACACTAGAAAACTAGTGTTAAAACAAAGCCATCTGCTCTGGTTGGTGCTTACAAAGAAGTTCTTGAGGCTTTGTACATACATACAGACTGCATCTGCAAGATAATTTTGCTCTTATATGGTATCTAAACTGGGGCAGGATTTTTTTGGAAGGGAGCATTCATACAATGTTGTCCCCTTATTACTCACTTTATGTGTTTTCCTTCACTTTGTTGCAATAATTCCCAAACCTGGTTTGGTACGATTTTTTGGGAAACATTGTAGGCCAAGTGCCTTTGCATTGTTGTGTGGACAAGAAGTTGCTCGTCATGTTGGCACCATTTCCCTTGCCCTGGCCCCATGTGGCCACCTTCCTCTACCCATGCTGCCAGAGAACTTTTGTGGAATCACTCTATATAATAATTCTGTTTTTGAGTGGCAACATTCCATGCACTCCCTCAGTCATTGGCCTGTCAGCCGCCACTCAAGAGTATTCATGTGCTATTGGACGGGTGCTGGGTCTGCTCCTCTTCCCCGCCCACTCCCCCTTCAGCCACTGTGCTGTGTCAGAATTACTGGCTTTCTCTCTTGGTGAAGATGCTTTTCCTGCTTTCCTCCAATGTGGGACTAACTTTCCCCTCAGTGGCTGTTGGTTGGTGTCACGAAATGCAGTTACCTGTGTTTGTAAGATGGCTGTGGTTCTTTGTTTGAAATGTTCCCCCACAAGGTTTAATTGAGCTGTCATCCCAGAGAAGGGCCTGCAGGGGTATTACTCACTGGGTTGAATGGGGCTTCCTCATCTGCTGGCCTACAGTTCCCAGCTGCCCCAAGGCCAAAAAGTGTGGGAAAACAGGGACTGTCCCAAGGCAGCAAAAATTCAGCCACTCCACAGTAAGCTGGATTGTGGAATGAACGGAAGTTTCCCTGCCCACAAACTCCAGAGGTAGAGAGCATTGTGTGTAGGGAAAGAGGATTGTGTTTAACCCCTGTTGATTTATGCTCTGTTGTTTCATAGTGTGTGCTTACTCCTAGAGTGTGTATGTGCTCCATAACTGTGTAAATAGTTAAATAAATTATTTAATTTGGGCTAATAATCTGTGTTGTGCTCTGACCACATACTCCCCTGCTCTGCACAGTACCAAAGAGAGCAGATAGCCCAGGGAAGCAAGGAAAGGCTAGACCCTTGGGTTGCCAACTTTCCAGGGATCCCCCAAAGATTGGGGATTCTGTCTCCAAATAGGGAGATTCGGCCAGAGGGGTCTCACTGTCCCTCTTAAAATACAGTGATGATTCCACGAGTGGTGACAGCCAACTTAAGGAGTGAGATACACCCATGCAACAAGGGTGGGAGGCAAATAGCTAGGTTGTAAACTGGAGCCTGTTTCGCCATGGTAGGCAACCAAAGGAAGGAAACCCTTTGCAGGCCTTTGTGAGGAACTCATTGGGGCCAGTCCTGACTAGGGTTGGCAGTTTGAGGTAGGGAGATTCCTGGAGATTTTCTGGTACAGTCTATGGAAGCCACGGTTTGGGGAGGGGAGAGGCCTCAGCTGAACAGAACACCATAAAGCCCACGTTCCAAAGCAGTTATTTTCTTTTGGGGGGTAGAGATCTGTTGCCTGGAGTTCAGTTGTGATACCTGGTGATACCTGAAGATTCAGGCTCCACCTGGAGGTTGGCTGCCCTAGGCACAGCAGTCAGTACTTCAGAGCAAGGTCTGCTAGATCCAGGTTCTTGCTGTAGAAGCTGAGTGGGTGATTTTGGACCAGTCACAGAAGAACGGGGAAGGTAAATAGAAACCATTCCCTGTGATCTATGTACACAGAAAATCCAGTGTGTGCTCAGCATCACTATAGTATTTGTCTTCATTAGGGGCTGGATACAGTGGAAAAACAGTTGAAGCACTAACTGCTAGGTTTGCCTGTGTGATTGGAGAGCCAGACTAGGACCTGAGACACCCACAGTCTGAATCCCCACTCTGCCACAGAAACTTGCTCGGTGACCTCAGGCTAATCACACACTCTCAGTTTAACCTACCCCACTGAGATGTTGTGAGGATAAAATGGAAGGGAGGAGAATGATGGAAGCCAAAGGATAGGGCAGTGATGGCGAACCTTTTAGAGACCGAGTGCCCAAGCTGCGACCCAAAACCCACATATTTATCGCAAAGTGTCAACACAGCAATTTAACCTGAATACTGAGGTTTTACTTTAGAAAAAACCACTCATACAATAACTTAAGATGATCCAAACAAAGTAAAGAAAGCAATCCCAAATGCTTTCATTTACTTAAAATTATTTGGCAGAGAATTCAACACTTAAATGATGGTCTGGGCCTAGCTGGGGCAATGGCACGCGTGCCCACAGAGAGGGCTCTGAGTGCCACCTCTGGCACCCGTGCCATAGGTTCGCCACCACTGGGGTAGGGTATAAATAAGTAGACAACTGACTAAAGAAAAAACTATCAAATATAAATAAGTATGTGGAATTATTATATTCTGAAGAGATTTTTGTGTGTATGTTAAGTGCTGTCAAGTCACTTCTGAGTTATGGAGACCCTACGAATGAATGATCTTCTAAACATCCCATCATTAACAGCCCTGCTCAGGACTTTAGAGCAAACATATTCACAAGTTAATAATATTAGAGATCCATTTAATAATATTAGAGATCCCTCTGACAGATTCCCTCCCCCCATTCCTTTCCCTATGACTACTCCTATCTTCTCTGCCCCCCCCCCCAAGCTTTACCTAAACTTTCTTTAAGGGCTTCATTCCCAGCTCACACATTATCATGTTCAACTTCCTCCAGCCAAATTTTTTTTTTGAATCTTCTTCCTGCTATGGGCTGGGGTTTATGGATGTTTAGTTTCCTCCTGTTTCATCTGGCTCCCTGCAAGAAGTAGGAAAAACACCACACCCTTCCTTGTTACCTACATTAATTTTAAAAATATTATTTGCCTAGTCTTCTACAATTGGCTAGCCCCCCATTGGCTAAGAATCCCCTCTCCATTGGCTAAGGAACCCTCTACACCAGTTCTGATAGGATAAGCTTTCAAAACCAGGTTATAGTACTACACGCTTCAAAAGAAGTTGTGGCCAATTTAAGAGAGATTTCCAATTGGTAATGTCTTATCAGGGAGACAAGTTCTTGCTTTTCTTTGCTTATTGGTTCTTGGACTACATGTACCTGGCTGCAAAGGCAGTCAAAAATCTGCCCCTCCAACCAAAGTCCTTTGAAAGTCCAAAAAACAAAGGTCTTATTAGGGAAATGCATGAGACGTAAATGCAAGTTGGGTTGGAGTTTTCCCCAACCTGACACATTTCATATCTGACTGGGACTTACCTTCAAAATAGCTGAGGGAAGGACTTGACTGTGGAGTTTCAGCCTTCCCTCCTTTCAGGGCCAGCTCGAGGTGCTTCTGCGCCCTAGGCAGGTGCAGATGCCAACCTCCCGGTGGGGTCTGGAGATCCTTTTGCTGCCGCCACCTCCCCCCAGGGGGGAGGGGGAGGGCGGGTGAGCTGCGCCGTTTTGGCTCGGGGCGAGGCCTCGGAGGAAGGAAGCCCACCGATCTCCCCACACACACACACCCTGGAGATCTGTGTCTCCACCCGCCTGGGGGTCTGCCGCTGCTGCTGCCAGCGCAGGATGCCCGGCCCGGCTCATCTCTCGCTTGCTCCAGGCTCTGCGGGGCCGGGCATGCTGGAGAGGGGCGGGGTGCCTCTTCAGAGTCCTGCTCCAGCTGGTTTAGGACTTTTAAAAAAGCACGCCTATATCCAGAGACCTGCACTTAGACCCCCCCGGGAGGGAGAAGAAGAAGAAGAAGAAGAAGAAGAAGAGGAGGAGGAGCGCCAAGGAAACCTGCGGGCCACTCACACCATGCTCGAGGGGCAGCAGGCCTCTCTCTCTGCCCAGGGCCGCGGCGGTGGGCACAGCGCCGGGCCTCCTCCTCCTCCTCTGTGAACTGTAGTCAATGGCGAAGAGGTGGCCGCTGGCCTGGATGTGTGGGGGGCGCCTCCCAGGCCGAGGCCCGGGGCGGCAGCAGCGAGGCGCAGAGCGGTGGCCTCATCTTGGTGGCGGGAGCCCCTCTGCCCGCAGCTAACGCCACTCTGCCTCTCACTCGCTGGGGGGGTGGAGGAGGAGGAGGAGACGGCGGATACTGGGGAGGGCAGCCCCTCGCTCGCCAGGTCGAGGTCTGCTCGGGGCCTCCTCGGCGTCATGAGAGGCGGGGAGAGAGGGGGGTCCCGAGCGCCCGCCTGGCCTGGCCGGCGTCCAGCGGGCTCCCTCCCCGGCCCTTTTGAAGGCTGCGCCACTCCCACTCCCTTCTCCCCGGGCTGGTTGCGCCTGTGGCAGGCGGCGCTTTCGCCAGGGCACGCAAACCTGCGGCCGGCCGGGGCTGCCCTAGTGCACCCCCTCTTCGCGCCTCTCTCGCCCGCCACCCGTTCGGGGCCAGGACTTCGGGTTGGTTGGGGATGCACCTGCAGGGCCAGCCGAGGTTGTGGGAGAAGATAGGTGGGCGAGGAGCCGGGCTGGGGCTCGCGCACGCCAGCCAGCAGCAGGGCGCGCTTACCTGGGGGGAACTTTGGCGCCCCCATCCAGGGCCCGCCGCTCTAGGCCAACACCTAGTTGGCCTAGCGGGTGAGCCGGCCCTGCCTCCTTTCCATCCTGCCTTGCTTTTGACAGCAAAAACTGGCAGCAGGGGACTGCTAGTTCCACTGCCAGTTTCACATGTGTACCCACATGTCATAGCAAACTCCCAGCCCTGACTTGCATTTCATATCTCATGTAAGGAGATCCTTACCATACTTAAGCATAACATCTTGACCCAGACAGTGTAGCATAAGGAATCTTGTAATTTTCTTTTTTTTCTTTTCTTTTTTTTTTTGGTTTAAAGTTTTATTATTTTATAAAAAAGTAGTACACAGTTATTTTACATCCATTTGTGTTACATTACATGTCAGAGTCATTTTCCTTTAATTTTTACATTACCAGTTGATGGTCTTGTATTTCTGTTTCTTTTACCTATTCTAAATATAACTTTTATATTACAGTTCTATCTGGTCTTCTATCCATTTATATATTCTGTCCCATCTTTTTTTATGTACCGTCTCATTTTTGTTTTGTATCTTTAGACTTAAATCGTCCATTCTGGCTAATTCTAATATTTTATTTAACAGGTCTTCCCTTGTTGGTAAATTATCTAGTTTCCATTGTCGGTCTATTAACAATCTAGCTGCAGTTATAACATAGGTAATAATAAATGCATCCTGCTTATCATATCCTTTCGGGATCATATTTAACAGATATATTTCTGGCTTTAGGGCCAAATTTTTACCCAAACTTTCTTGGAGCACCTCCCTTACTAGTTTCCAAAATGTTTGTGTTTTGTTGCACTCCCACCACATGTGGTAGAAGGTTCCTTTAGAAACTTTACATTTCCAACATTTGTTTGAGTACCCCTTGTAGCATTTGGCCAGTTTGTCGGGTGCCCAGTGCCATCTGTGGAACATTTTATAAACATTCTCTTTGTAAGCTACCGCTCTCATATATTTAACAGATTTCCACATACTCAACCACTGTTCTTCATCAATTTCCCCTATATCTTTTATCCAAGTGATCA
>NW_015168770.1:77262-77441 GCF_001447785.1 Gekko japonicus | reverse complement strand
GATTATTTTCCTGTCTCAGTTTTTCTTCTGATTTTAGCTCATTTTTTTTATTTAATAGGGTTTGGTAGCTTTTTCTTAAGTTCATAGTTATTATTGATGGTTGGATAAAGGCTTCCATTGGGGCGACCCATCTTGGTGTTCTCCTATACCAAATTTCTTTAATTTTAGCCCATATCTTA
>NW_015168770.1:63928-73175 GCF_001447785.1 Gekko japonicus | reverse complement strand
GTATTAGTTACTCTAGTTACTCCTATCTCACAGTCTTTTTGGCTTATTATTCAACCCTTTACTTTATTGTTTTACCTCTTTATAATCCTGCCTATACTTCCTCCTTTCTTTCCTCCTCTCCCCTTTCTCCAACTGAGTCTGTCCCTTTAAATGTTAAATCTTTCGGCTGCTTCTGTCTCTTTAAATGTCAAGTCAGTCAAAAAAATGTTTTTCTTTCCCTTCTGCTATAGTCAGCTTGTTTCACTCATGCCCTTCCTTTCACTCCCGTCGGTTCTTGATGACGTCAGAGTCCTCTTCTTCACCCCCGCCTTTCTCCTTTTGTGTTGTCGGCTCTTGTCGCTCTTCCTGGCTCCAAAGCACTCCACGTCGCTCTCAACGGCTCCTTAACGCTCGCAGCTGCTTGGAACTGCTTGCCTCTCTGCTGCACACGGCCCCCTCGGCTCTTGCACCTTAAAGGAACGTCCTCCTGCAAAAGAAAAGGTTACAGAAGGAAAAACTTTTTTGCAGTATAGTACTTTACTTTTATTTGCCCTTTATTTCTTAGAGCCCTTCCTCTCTGTTCAGTCCCTTTTCTGCACAGTATTTTACTAGCCGTCTTCAGCTCCGGTTGTGTCTAATTCTTTCACTGGCTCTTTACTTATTTAACTCTTCCATTCACCCTTTACCTTATAGAGTGACAATATTTCACCTTATAGAATGTTAATATTAGCCCTTACTCTCCCCAAATATTCTCTATTGATTTATGGTACTTAGCTTCGGTTGACGTTTTCTATTCGTCTTGTGACTCTGTGCCTCCTCCTCGGTTCAGTTGCTCTCGGCGTCTCCACCGTCGCCCCTTCTTTGAAGTCGACTTTCTTGCTTCAGGAAAAGCTGGGTTTTTCCTCAGGAGGGTCGCCACCCCCACTGGTCTTCCCCAGAAGCTTCCCTTGCCTAACTCCTCATCTCTTGGAGAGTTTGAAATGTTGGAAATGTTTAAGAAAGTCAAGTGTCTCCGGGAGAGCGGTGAAAGCCGTCCTCCTCTGCTGAGACCGGATCTGGTAGCATAAGGAATCTTGTAATTTTCTGTATATATATTGTATTTTTCTTGTATATGTATTTGTAGCTATCTGGCAAAGGGAGCTTTGACTCTCAAAAGCTCATACCCCCCAAATCTTGTTGGTCTCCAAGGTGCCACTGGACTCAAATCTAGCTGTTGTATTTTTCTATTTTTTTATGCTTTCTGTCAGTATTTTTTCCCCTTTTAGGTCTAAATGTCAAGGAAATTCTGATTTCTTTTTAAATACATTCATTCTTTTAAAAAGTTCTGTGCCTCGGTTTTCCCCTCTGCACATCTGACATCAATGATATGATCCATGTATCATTATATGGCTCTAGGGTTGCCAGGTCTGCATTGGAAAATACCTGGAGACTTTGGGGGTGGAGCCAGGAGAGGGTGGGGTTTGGGAAGGGGAGCGGCCTCAGCATGGTACGATGCCATGAGTCCACCCTTCAAAGCAGCCATTTTCTCCAGGGGAGCTGATCTCTGTCACCTGAAGATCAGCTGTAAAAGCGGGAGATCCCCAGGCCTCACCTGGAGTCTGGCAACGCTATATGGCTCCCACTGACATCCTGGAATCATGGCTGTTACAAAGAGATTTTAAAGTATTTTGGTGAATGTGAAAGTAGCTTACTGAGGATTTCTGTATCTTTTGTTTTGGAAAATGAATTTGGGAGTGTTATGTCTGCTGACCGCCACTAGGCGCCAGCGACTCACTATGGAGCTTAACTCCCTAGGAACAATAGGGACTAGGCTCCTGGACTTTCCTTGGGGAACCAATAGGGACTTGGGTGGGAGATTTAAACCCACCAATAGGATCTAGAGGGGTTTCCAGGTACTGTATATGGTTGGCCACCCAGCCAGTATTCTGTGTTCTAGTTGTGTACCTGTAAATTATGCTGATCACTACATCCATTTCTGTGGTTTCTACATGTGTCTAACCCACTACATAACAATGGCAATGAAGGTGGGATCCTGCTGAGCATCCCAGCTGGGCTGATGGGGCACCATGATGGAAGACAATGCACCGCTACCTACGCTCCTCCAATCGATGAGCACCAAGGGTGAGCAAGCTGCTTCCCAGCCGCAGCCACAACCGATCAGCACAGTGGCCGTTGCTCCGGGATCTGGGCTGGTACCGCCATTCAATACAGCCCGTCCCCAGCAATGGGGAGCCTGGGTCACCGGTCTGAAGTCAGTCCTGGTATTCTACCAGGTGACGGATGAGGCCAGGAAGAAGAGCCTCATACTCAGGTCCTGTGGGCCCGCCATAGTAGACCTGGCCCAGTACCCGCTTTTCCCCAAGAAGCTAGATCACTGCACCTTCAATGAGATAGTCAAGGCAGTCCAGAACCACTACACACCCAAGCCATCAGAGATGATGTGCCACGTGGTGTTCCACCAGCAGAACCAACAAGGCCGCGAAACTGCAGCAGAGTTCCTTGCGGAGCTCTGCTGCCTCGCATCCGAGTGCAATTTCGGAGCGCACTTGGACATGACCCTCCAGGACCGCTTTGTCACGGGCCTCTGAGAAGAGAAGTTAAGGTGACACATCATGGAGGGTGATCTAGTCATGCTCACGTAGGCCATCGCCACAGCAACCGCAGGGAAAGGTCCCACCTGGCAGGCACCTCCACTCACAAGGCCACCACCCTCCCAGGCGACCTCAAGGAAGACGAGGTCCACTGCACCCAAGCACTGGCCAGGCACCGTGGCCCTGGGAGCAACCCAAGCCACTCGTCCACCCAGGAGTGTGCCAGTTGCGGGGAGCGGCACGAATGGAAGACCTGCAGGTTCTGAAATGCCACATGCCGCAGCTGTGGCCGCACATATTGCCAGGGTCTGCCACTTTAAGGGGTCCCGGGCCCAGCCACAACCATGACATAAAGCGAACGCCCACTTTGAGGAGGACGTGGCCAATGAGGACCTGTACTTACTGACCAGCGCATCAACCAAACAGGTACTGCGATTCCCTGGCCAATCCTCCACCCCCAAAATCCAAGTCCAGGTTAAAATAGAGGAGTCCCCCTGCACCGTGGAGCTCGATTCTGGCTCCGCTGCCTCCATTATTTCTGAGGCCACCCTCAAAAGACTGTGTCCCAAGGGGGGGCCCTGCTTACACCCATCGCCTGTTATGCTCATGGACCTTCAGCGCAACAGCATGCCCATCAAAGGGGTCGGGAGTTTCCATGTTCAGTACCGAGGCTTTAATGGACTGTTGGACCTTATCGTGGTCAAGGGCGACCTAGTGAGCCTCTTGGGTCGTGCCTGGTTTGCCCCCCTATGAATATCGATTGAGGGGGTGCAGCTTTTTGTGCCGCAGGACTTCCAGGATGTCTGCCGCGAGTTTCTGTCTGTCTTCGACGGTGCGTTAGGTCACTACACAGACCCCCCAGTCTCGCTGCAACTGGACCCCAAGGTGGCCCCGATAAAGATGCATTCCAGGACAGTTCTGCTGGTGATAAAGCCTAAAGTTGACATGGAACTGGACCGCCTAGTGGCCTAGGGCATCCTGGAACCAGTCTCTCATGTGGCGTGGGAGACCCCCATAGTCACGGTTGTGAAGCCTAATGGGTCTGTCTGCATCTGCGCGGACTATAAATGTATGCTTAACAAGGCACTACAGGACCATGCCTACCCTGTCCTTGTAGTCAGTCATGTACTGGCCACCTTGGCAGGGGCAAAGATCTTCGGTAAGCTTGATCTTGCTCAGGCCTATGAACAGCTCCTGGTCGATGAGGCCACCGCGGAGGCGCAGTCCATCGTTACCCATCGGGGGGCATTCAGGATGAAGCGGCTGCAGTTTGGGGGTGAGCATGGCCCCAGGTTTTTTCCAGAACCTGATGGACTTTCTCCTTAAAGGGATCCCCGGTGTCACCCCGTTCTTTGACAATGTGCTGATCACCGCAGCATTGCTGGCGGAGTTCGCTTCCCGACTCCGCATTGTCCTCCGCCACTTCCAGGACACCGGACTCAAAGTAAAAAGGGAGAAGTGTCTTCTCGGGGTGCCTTCCGTGGACTTTCTGGGCTTCACCATGGACGCAAACAGCCTGCACCCAGCCCAGGACAAGGTGAAGGCAATTGTGGAGGCCCCGCCACCCAAGTCCAAGCAAGAGCTCCAAGCATTTCTGGGCCTGCTGCATTTCTACCATGCCTTCCTTCCCCACAAGGCGGTGGTAGCCAAACCCCTCCACCGGCTGCTGGACAAGAAGGGGTCAAGGCACTGCTGATCTCAAACTCGGTCTTGGCCCATTTTGACTAGTCGCTTCCGCATATTATTCCAGGACCCTATCTGTGGTGGAATGAAATTACACCCAGATAGATCAGGAGGGACTGGTGATCGTCACGGGGGTGAAGAAATTCCACGACTTTGTCTACAGCAGGCTCTTCACCATCACCACCAATCACAAACCCCTCCTCGACCTCTTCACTGCGAACCAGCGGATGCCCCAAGTTATCTCTCCACGGGTTTTGCAATGGTCTGTGTTCCTCTCCGGCTATGACTACGCACTGCAGCACTACCCCGGGAAGGCCATGGGCCATGCTGACGCTCTGAGTCCCCTACCAGATGTGGAGGTGGACCCGACTTTGGCGCACCACGTTTTGCAAGTCGTGGAGCTTCCCGACGCCCCTCTCCAGGCTGCAGACATCGTCCGCCGCTTGGCCAGGGACCCCGTTCTCTCCCGGGTTCTAGGCTGGGTGGTGAGGGGGTGGCCTGTTGAAACCGAGGGGCCACAAAGGAAGCATTTAGCCGCCTGACGGAGGGTGACTGGGAGTTCCGCTTCACCCACTTCCTCCTGGCTCAACGGACCACTCCAAACCTGGCAAGCGGTCGATGCCCCGCAGAATTGCTTATGGGCTGATGACCAGCAATCCTTCTTATGGTTAAGAGTGAGATTTCCCCATATTGTGCACTCTTTGAAATTTTAGAGTTGTACATAAATATATGCAGCAGCCCTGCCAAACTAGCCTAATTTCATCAGAGCTCAGAAGCTGAGCAGGGTTGGTACTTGGATGGAAGGCTACCAAGAAAGATGGGGCTAATATGCAGAGGAAGGCGATGGCAAACCAGCTCTGTTCATCTCTTATTTTGAAAACCCCATGAGGTGGAACTTCATGGGGTTGTCCCATGAGTCAGTTGTGACTCGATGGCACACTTTACCTTTGACACAAATATATATAAATGCTGTAGCTTGCTGAAATCATATAGTAATTTTGGTAATCCTCATTTTTTCAGTTGTAGACAGTGTTCCCTCTAAGCTGAGTTAGTGTGAGCTAGCTCACAGTTTTTTTAGCCTCCAGCTCACACATTTTTGTTTTGGAGTCAACAATGGGTATCCCATTTGTATCTGGGTCTACATTTGAGAGTATTCTCCCACTATCACTTCAGTAATGAGATAAAATTACATGGCAGCTAGCAAACAGGCTGAGAGGTACTTTCCTTTGAGCTATCTAGCAGGTAAATGTCATTTGGTTTTCCCAGCAGCCAGGAAGACGGCTTTGTGAGTTTAAATAACTAGATAATAATTTCTTTCAAATAATGAAATGCATTAGGTTTCTGATATAGGAAGAGTAAAAGATAGTTCCCTCTCTTCTGTTCCAAAAAGAAGCAGAAGGCGCCCCCCCCCCTTTTGAAGTTTTCCAAAAATTGTCATAACAGTATTTCCCCTGAACTCCTTGTCAGTTTAATTGTATCCAACTTGTTATGAGCATCCAGAGAGAAACGGAACTTGCAAGGAGAATGACTCAAGGTTGTTGGACAAAGGGAACAAAATGTTTAGCCTCTTGCAGGCTCTCAGCATCCACAGATCCTAGCAGGAGATTATTTGACAGGAAAACATGTTCTCTATCCACCTGCAGTGGATATATTTCCTGAAGTTCCAAGTTTAGAGAAGAAAAGAAAGCAGACTTCTGTTTCAGTTGTCCCAGGCAAAGCTTAGCATTTTCAACTGGTTGTCACCATAAAGAACGGTGGAGCTACACAGTATGCCTATTGTGTGTTTCCAAAAAACATATGTATTTGTTTATTTATTAATGTAATTCTGTGCCCCTTTTCTCCTGAGGGACCCAAAACAGAAATTTCCAGACCAAACTCAAGAACGTAATTTCAAATCTGACAAAGAAACTTAATAATAAAGAGTATGAAGAATTTTTTGAAGAATGGACAGATTTTAAAGAATATATTGAGAAAAACTGGGATGTTAAAAATAATTTACTCTGCTTTGATAGTTACTAAGAGCGGGAATGATAATAGATAAGTTTTGAAATGGAAAAAATGTTACCTGGAATTGTTATTTGAAAATGTGGAACTGAGAAAAAAGTTTGTGGAATTGTTATTTGAAAATGTGAAAGAGAAAATGTACAATGATAGTGGGACAAAAAATGGGAAAGAGGGGGGGAGCATTGCGGGAAGCCACTGGGAGGGGGGGAAGGAGAAAAGAGAAAAGGATATATGTTAAATGAAAAGATGTAATGTTTAATGTGTTGTTATATCGAAAATAAAAAGTTCGTTTAAAAAAAAAAGAATGTAATTTCAAATCCAAATGAATATATCTGGGTGGCTTCTGCTTCACTAGCCTGGTTATTGTAGGCCCTCAGGCTGTGAGCCAAAGCTCCAGAGCAAAGGGCCAAACACTGCTTTCCTCTTGCCTTTTGGGTCATGCCTCTGACCATGACCAGACTATGTACTTGCAGGCAGGAAAGAGACAAACCCAGCTGAACTGCTGTGAAGCTGGCAAGATGTCCCCTCAGATTTTCAGGGAAGAGGCAGCTAAGAAAAGTGCTAATGGGAAACCTGGAGATGCTGGTCAAGATGGAGGGGTTGCTGGGGAGAATCACTGAGCATTTGAAAGGTTAAAGGCATTTCTCTCACCCATTTATTCTTCCCTTCACATGCCACTCCCACAGTGTTGGAAGCAAGCACAGATCTCTGGGACATGTTCCCCATGAGACCCCTGTATGTTAGTAACCATGTCTCTCCCCTTCAAAAATTTCAATACCTGTAAGGGACACATGTTGGATATGTGTAAACCACATCCCCTACAAATTGTGAGATGGCCCCTGGTGTGGAAATGTCAAAATAAGCAGCTTGAAGGAGATAGAAATGCTGGACTATTTGTAACATGGTTTCTAAAGGGAGTTCAGAGGTAGCTAGCTAGTAGTATGGACTGAATGCAACTCTGACCAATGGCAAAGGCTGAGTATCTGATTTGAGGGACAGCCCAGCATTCAAGGAGGCTGTGATCTGGTTGGGCATATAGCAAACAATGTTAGCTCTCCAGTCACCAAAGCCAAATGCTGCATACTTGGTCGAACAACCTTTTATATGGACTAGAACACTGCTTTCTGATACAGAGCCCACCTTTGAAAGCAGCCATTTTCACCATATGTAATGTATCCACCATGACCACGCGTGCGACCGTTGGACCACGCGGTCGCACACAGAGCCAAAAGCTTCGTCCCTGAAGAACAATAGCGGAGCGGATCCTAGCCCGCACCAACCAGAGGGCCAGGTCCGTGGCCGAGAGCCTATGGGACTCTCGGCCACTGTAAATAGCCAATAGGGTGACTAGTGGGTGTGTTTTGGTGGTGGGTTTCTGGGCATATATACCGGCCTGCGTGCCGGGGGTTTTCGTCTTGTTCTTCACTAAATAAAGTACTCTTGCTGAAATCACTTCTCGTTCTGAGTACTTTTCACTGGCGACGAAGGTGGGATTCTACCCTTCCTGAACAGACCCGGAGGAGATCAAGCACGCACCGAGCCCGATCGAGATCGCAGCCGCCGCCGCACGCTAGATCACCGCTCAACCGCATCGCGCCTTGCTCCGCTCGCCTCGCCGACCTCGCCCCACCCAGCAACGCCTCGCCTCGCCTCGGCAGCCCCGCCAACTCATCTCGCCTCCTCACCTCGCCGATCTCACCTCGCCCAGCAACGCCTCGCCTCACCTAGTCGCGCTGCGCCGTTCTGCCTCGCCTCGGCAACCCGCGTCTCGCCTCGGGCCACCTAACATAGCCGTGCAAAGATGTCGGAGCCAAACGCCGCCACTACCTCCTCCACCACCTCCGCGTCATCAGCCCCCATTGCCGTCTCCACCGGGACCTCACACGAGGGCATCGCCCCCTTCGACTTATCGCACCCGGAAAGATGGACCACGTGGGTGATGATACTCAAGAACTACCTCGCATGCTTGCAGGTCACCGATGCCGGGATGAAGAGGTCCCATCTCATATGCCTGTGTGGGATGGACACTCTTCTTCTCTTACAGAACCTGATATCACCCAAGGAGGTGGAGGGGGAGAGTTTCGATGACCTTATCAAGGCCCTCACGGATCATCTGGCCCCAAAGCCCACCAGGTTCGCGGCACGCATGGACTTTTGCGCGAAGGTTCAGGCGCCAGGGGAGAAAGCGGCGGACTTCCTCGCCAGCCTTCGGAAGGCCGCCATGCAATGTGCTTTTCCAAACTTGGAAGATACATTGCTGACCCAATTCCTGGTGGGCCTTTGAGAGGCCAAACTATGCCGGCGCCTGATCAGAGAGGTCGACCTCACGCTGGCCCGGGCCCTAAAGGATGCGGCGGCGTTCGAAAACGCGCATCCAGGCCACAGCGGACATCAGGTCCACCGCACGCAACCCGTGTCGGAGTCGGCCGACTCAGAGGAGGACGAGGTCCTACAGGTCCGGCGCAGACCCTCGCATCCGCATCGCTCACGAGGGTCCCTACCAGCGAATACACCAGAGCCAGCCCCAACATGCGCCAGCTGCGGAGAGGCGCACGAACGCCGGAACTGCCGCTTCCGCGATGCCGTCTGCCGGGCCTGCAACAAACAGGGCCACATTGCAAAGGTCTGCCGCAGCCGCCGACAACAGCGCAGGAAGTCCACCCACCAGATGGAGCCGATCCACACCATGGACCTACACTCTCTCGACACCAACGCCATCAACCACCAGCCCCAGCCCCAGGTAGGTGACCTTCCCCGCGCAGGCCGAAACAAAGTCCACATTTCGGTCCGGATAGAGGGGTCCCCCTGTAGCATGGAGATAGACACGGGCTCCGAGTTTACCATAATCTCGGAGGAGACCCTGTGGACTGTGTGTCCCAAGGGGGGACCCCCTCTGCGCAAGCCACACTTTAAGTTGCAGGATTTCAATAAGAATCCTGTGGTGGTACGGGGCTGGGGCAAGTTCATGGTGGAGTTTCAGGATTTCAAGG
>NW_015168770.1:50618-63877 GCF_001447785.1 Gekko japonicus | reverse complement strand
TTGACCATCGGGGGCATCCACCAGTTGCAACAAGCCGACTTCATGGACGTTTGCAATGAGTTTCCCCGGGTTTCTGATGGGTCCCTAGGCAAATTCACAGGGCCCCCCATCTCCCTGGACCTGGACCTGGCAGTCCGCCCCATAAGGATTAAGGCCAGGAACCTGCCTCTAACGATGAGGCCCAAAAGAGAGGCAGAACTCGATAAGCTGGTGGCCCAAGGAGTGCTGGAACCGGTGGCGTCTGCACGCTGGGAAACTCCCATAGTCACCCCGGTCAAGCCCAACGGGGACGTTCGGATCTGTGCGGACTATAAGTGCACGTTAAACAAAGCACTGCAGGACCACGCGTACCCCGTACCGGTGGTCAGCCACGTGTTGGCAGCACTCGCAGGGGCTCGCATATTTGGGAAGCTGGACTTGGCACAGGCCTACCAACAACTGCCAGTGGACGCCGCCACAGCAGAAGCCCAGACGATCGCCACACACAGGGGGGCTTTCAAGGTCCACTGGCTCCAGTTCGGGGTCTCGGTAGCTCCGGGAATTTTTCAATCTTTCATGGACTCTCTCCTCAAAGGGATCCCCGGGGTACAACCCTTTCTAGATGACGTCCTGATCGCCGCCCCCGATGCCGCGTCGTTTGCCACCCGTCTCCGCGCCATCCTGCAACGTTTCGATCAAGCGGGGCTAAAGGTGAAGAGCGAAAAATGCCAGCTCGGCGTTCACAAGGTGGAGTTCCTCGGCTTCGAGGTCGACGCACAGGGCATTCACCCGACGACGGAGAAGACGGCGGCGATCTCGAACGCTCCAGCCCCCGCTTCAAAGCCTGAAATGCAGGCCTTCTTAGGCCTCCTTAACTTCTACCACTCTTTTCTCCCCCTCAAAGCAGCGGTAGCGGAACCCCTCCATCGGCTCCTCGACAAGGGCGCACCGTGGGTCTGGGGCCCAGCTCATCAGGCAACGTTCCAGGCGGTCAAGGACCTTCTCAAATCCAACTCGGTCCTCGCCCACTTCAACGAGGACCTACCGGTGGTGCTGGCCTGCGACGCCTCTCCATATGGGGTCGGGGCGGTCCTGGGGCACAAGCTGCCTGACGGTCGGGAGGTCCCTGTGGCATACTACTCCCGTACCTTGTCCGCGGTTGAGTGCAATTACGCGCAGATTGACAAAGAGGCTCTCGCTATCGTGGCCGGGGTGAAAAAATTTCACCACTACCTCTACGGCCGGCCCTTCACGGTCCTTATGGACCATAAGCCTCTCCTGCGTCTGCTCGCCCCAGACCACCAGACCCCCCAGATGACCTCTCTGCGAGGGATCCGGTGGTCAGTCTTCCTGGCGGGCTACAATTACACGCTCCTGCACCGGCCCAGGAAAGCGATGGGACATGCTGATGCCCTGAGCCGCCTGCCCCTGCTGGGAACAGAGCCAGACCCAACCCCAGCTCATCAGGTGGCTCTGCTGGAGACCCTGCCCGACCAGCCAGTCCACGTGCGAGAGGTGGCCCGTCGCAATGCCAAGGATCCGATCCTCTGCTGCGTCTTCGACTGGGTGAGAAGGCCCTGACTTCTCAGCCTATGCCTCACGAAAAGATGAACTGTCTGCACACAAGGGCTGTGTGCTGTGGGGAGGCCGGGTGGTGGTTCCTTCCCCCCTCTGAGACCGGGTGCTAACAGCGTTGCACGAGGCCCATCCAGGCGTGGTGCGGATGAAAGCCTTGGCTCGGAGTTATGTGTGGTGGCCCGGCCTCGATCAGGACATTGAAAGACTGGTGAAACAGTGTCAACCCTGCCATGCTTTCCGACCAGCACCGCCCCGGGCGCCGGAACGAGCCTGGGAATCTTCCCACAAGCCCTGGTCCCGGCTGCACTTGGATTTTGCGGGGCCGTTCCAGGGACAAATCTTCTTCATCCTAGTAGACGCTTACAGTAAGTGGCTAGAAGTGGTGCCAGTACCTTCAACCTCCTCAAAGGCGGCCATCAGTGCAATGCACCACATCTTCAGCTCACACGGCCTTCCGGACACCCTGGTGACCGACAACGGCACGGCTTTCACCTCCAGCGAGTTCCAGGACTTCACGAGGTACTGCGGGATTCGCCACGTCCGGTCAGCGCCCTTCCACCCGGCCACCAACGGCCAGGCAGAACGCATGGTGCACACCACCAAGGAAACCCTGCGCAAGTTCAACAGCAAGGACTGGGACTACAAGCTGGCGGTATTCCTGTTCGGCCAACGAACGACCCCGCACACCGAGACCGGCCGCAGCCCGGCGGAACTTCTGATGGGTCGTCGCCTAACCTCCCGGCTGGACCGTCTACACCCGGACAGGGCACCCGAGGTGGAACCGACAACGGAAGCGTACGCAGCCGGCCGCCAGAGGGTTCTTCCCGGAAGACCCAGTCTATGCGCGGAACTATGCACAAGGGCCACCCTGGATTCCCGCTCGAGTGGTATGGGTGTGAGGACCCCGATCCTATGAGGTCTCATGCGAGGACGGCCAACTGCTCCACCGCCACATCAGTCAACTGCGGCGATGGATCCTCCCGGATGACCCTGAGGACCTGGAGTCCACCGAGCCAGTCGAAGCATCAGTCCCTGAGCCAGTGCAGCAGAGTCCCGCCTCGGCTCCAGCCCCAGTCACTCCGGAGCCTCCTGCATTGCCACCACCAACCGCGCAACAACCCTCCTTCCCGCCACGGGTTACCGAGACAAACCCTACGGTCGCCCCGGAGCCGCGCCGCTCCACGAGGACCCGGAAGGCCCCAACGTACCTCCAGGACTTCGTGTGTGGGTAGTCAAAACTATGGGGGGAGGGGTGTAATGTATCCACCATGACCACGTGTGTGACCGTTGGACCACGCGGTCGCACACAGAGCCAAAAGCTTCGTCCCTGAAGAACAATAGCGGAGCGGATCCTAGCCCACACCAACCAGAGGGCCAGGTCCGTGGCCAAGAGCCTATGGGACTCTCGGCCACTGTAAATAGCCAATAGGATGACTAGTGGGTGTGTTTTGGTGGTGGGTTTCTGGGCATATATACCGGCCTGCGTGCCGGGGGTTTTCGTCTTGTTCTTCACTAAATAAAGTACTCTTGCTGAAATCACTCCTCGTTCTGAGTACTTTTCACCATATAAACTGATTTATGTTATCTGGAGATCAGTTGTAATCCCAGGAGATCTCAAGCTACCAGCTGGAGGCTGGCAACCCTAGGTCTCAAAAGGATGAGGCCAAGCAATTTGTTTATGGTCAACAGCCTCCTACTGGCTTACTGTTTAAACGTTCTGTTGGCTGCTACTTTATGGGCATTATCACATTATGATTATTGTTGTGATCTTGTAATAGTAAAACAGTGAAATTTAAAAGAAAATAAGGATATGGAAGGTATTGTAAAGCATGGCCTAAAATCATAGTGAAGAGAGGTCAGTGCAGGAATTGGATAGAAAAAGTAAAACCATAACTTAGTGTCAAACCTTATTTAGGAGATACATGAATGGACCTCCCCAGATACTTAACTTTAAATAGCAGGACCACAGGGAGGCAGCTTACTTGGATCAGGGCTGTAGTGCTGGGCAAAGTTTTTAAAAATCTTTTTCCCATACTGTTTACCCCAACAGAAATTGCCCCTTCCACCTACTTGGTACAGATAAAAGACAGGTATCTGCATTACTGTCCTCCCATTTCAGAAGAAGGAGAAGGAGATTGGATTTATACCCCACCCTTCACTACCCAAAGGAGTCCCAAAGTGGCTTACAAACTCCTTTCCCTTCCCCACAACAGACATCCTATGAGGTAGGTGGGGCTGAGAGTGCTCTGACAGAGACTGCTCTTTTTCAAGAACAGCTGTGCCAGAACTATGGCTTGCCCAAGGTCATCCAGCAGATGCAAGTGGAGGAGCGGGGAATCAAACCCGGTTCTCCCAGATTAGAGCCACTTAACCACTACACCTCTTCCCTGCCTTAATACCATTGCTCTTCCATGTAAGCTGCTCTTGAAGATTCAAAAATATGTTGGGAGATCTGCTTATGGATCTCCTACATAATGTATAATTTGACCCACAGACAAATTACAAGGATTTTAATTTTTTTTATATATCTGTGGAGAAATGTCATCTACCTTAGAATTCAACTCAATATTTCAATTATTGGGGCTGCATTCTATACATGCTCCAGAGGCTTCAGTGCTGGTAAAAGACTGACAAAAGAAAAACTACAGGAGATGAGTCATCTTTCTCTCTCTAGCACAGAACACTTCAATGTTTATGCAGATAGGGTGGGAGGCTGTCCATGTGCATTTTTCCCCAGTAGAGCAAATACCTTGAGTAAATTTCAGATTAGGAGAATAGGGAGGAAGGGAAAGCTGAAATCCCTTTCTACTGTGTTGTACTCCCAATCCAAATTGGGTCCCCACATGTAATGTTGAAATGGTGAGAGCTCTGATTGTAGAACTCCCAGTATCACATTTGAACCACATTTTTATTTATTTATTTACTTAAAACATTTGTATTCTACCTTTCCACTCAAAGAGAGTCCCCATAGTACCTGTCTCCCTTATGAGTTACCTGTCTGGCACCTGTTTGCTAACCTCAGTGTTTTGGAAGTTTCCAGCTAGTGTGTGTGTGTACTACAAATAATAATAATACCTTCAATTTATTGATCACTTTTTCCCACTCATGCGGGCTCAGAGCAATTTACAGTTACTCAGAGACAATGGACTAACAAGTTATTCGTGGGGGATAGGGAAGACAACATACAATATTTAATCACACACACATTGTAGCTGGTCGGAGGATCCATCTGCAGGCTGTATCAGTCATGTCCCGACGGCATGTATTCTGTTGGCTGGCTGATCAGGGCTCTCGATGTCGCACTACCACACTGCCACCGCCTGGCCGATTCGCTCCACTGCAGGGGATGCCGAAACAGATTTTTCCACTTTTGATCTTCACCGCACCGCAGATGTCACATTGTCAGCTAACACCTCTCAAGGGGGGTGGTGTGCCCACCCCCTTATGGGTGGTCCCCAATTTATCTACTTGCTGAAGCTTTCGAATCGCTGGGTAGACGATGAGCTAGGGACAAGGCTTGGTTGCTCACACCAGCACGGGGCTAGAATTGACAAAGCTTGGCAGTTCAGATGTTATAGTTATGCAGGGGATTTACCCACTGCGCCACTGCGCATTTGGGGTACACATGTTGGGAAGTGTGAGTATTATTGGCAAGGTAATACTTTGGACACTTCTGCTGCTCTGCACTAAACACTTTATTTTATATTTCATCTATTACCTCCATGCTTCATGCTGAATTGGTTTCAGAAGTTGATTCTGTACTACAAGCTTTCCTCTGTTCCTCCTCCAAGTTTTATCTAAGTTTTCAAGCTGGGCTTTCCTGCATACCTTGGAGCCAGTGAAAGATCACTTTATATCAGAACTTTTGTCACCTCTGAGTCTGCAGCACACCACCCCTGATTCCTCCCGTCCCCCATTTCCCTCCCACTACAAGTCGTGGCTGGGTGGATCAGACTGAGCAGGCTGAAATTAAACCCGGTGAAGACGGAGGTCCTGTGCTTGAGTTGGACCGGACTGGGGTTGGGGCTCCCGCTTCCGACCTTCGATGGGGCACCTTTGGTGCCAGCTTCAGAGGTTAGGAGTCTGGGAGTGCTCCTGGACCCCACCTTAACGATGGAGGCCCAGGTGGCAGCCACTGCCAGATCGGCCTTTTATCATCTCCGGCTGGTACGGCAGTTGATTCCTTTCCTCGACCGCAATGACCTGGCTACAGTGATCCATGCGACGGTCACCTCGAGGCTAGACTACTGTAACGCCTTTGTTGCAAACCCGGAAGCTGCAGCTGGTGCAGAATGCTGCGGCCAAGCTGTTGGTGGGCGCCCCTAGGTGGGAGCACACCCGACCTGTACTGAAAGCGCTGCACTGGCTGCCTATAGCATACCGGATTCGCTTCAAAGTGCTGGTGCTTACCTTTAAAGCCCTACATGGCCAGGGTCTGACATACCTGAGAGACCGCATTTCCCCACATATGCTCCAAAGAGCACTTCGGTCAGGGTCACAACACTGGCTGGTGACCCCGGGCCCCAAGGAGGCCAGGCTTGGGGCAACGAGGGCCAGGTCCTTTTCAGTGGTGGCTCCTATTTGGTGGAATGAGCTCCCGGAGGAGATCAGGGCCCTGCGGGACCTTTTGCAGTTACACATAGCCTGTAAGATGGAGCTCTTCCACCAGGCTTTCGAGTAGGAGCCGCCACTGCCACTACCACCACCGCTCCACTATACAGTGATACCGCCGGAGGGCCGAGGTACATCTATCTACAGCCCTGGCACTACCCTTCTGGTATGCAAGATGTTGGGATCTTTCTATTCTTGCATCCTGATTGAACTGAATTTTAACTGTTTTACCTATTTTATACTGTATGCACATCATGCCTTGTTGTAAGCCACCCTGAGCCCGCTCACGGGGTGGGTGGGGTATAAATATAATGAAATAAATAATAAATAAATAGTGCAGTGTTGGTATATTGACATAGCCAGGCCTGTACCCATGGTGGGGCATTTGGGGGCAATGCCTCCATGGATGAGTGCCACCCCGCAGAAAAATGAGAAAGCCAGAAGATGAGGAAGAGGACTCGGCTGCCCCTTTTAAACTGCTGCTCAAGCAGTTTGCAGCAGAGGAAGAGGACTCAGCTTGGCAGTGGTGGCCTCACTGCACCTGCACCAGCTCAGCCAGCCCAGGTCACATGATGGCCGGTCACACGGCTGGGCTGGTGCAGGCGTAGTGAGGCCACCCCTGCCAAGCTGAGTCCTCTTCCTCTGCTATGGGCAGGCTGTCCATTCTCCGTTCTCTCTCTCTCTCTCTCTCTTTCCCCTGGCTCCCTCCCCCACAGGATTTCCCAGTGTCCCACCACCCCAATTTTTCTGGCTACACCCTTCGACATAGCAAGCTTCTGTGCAGCCCCTCCATTACCCTTCTAGCTCTGTGCCTTTAAAATCTAGCCTTCCTCTTCTTTATTTTGTAATTTGCACTGGTGATGGGGGTAGCCCTCCCCCCAGGTGCTGATGACGGGATGATACACAGCTCTGGCTCCTGAATTTAAGATGGGGAGAGGGATGTTTAAAAAACCCAGATATATACAAACCTCTTTGTGAACAGAAATGTTGGTTTTATAAAAGCATCCACTCAGGCAGTACCTTGCAAATTTAGGGGAATAACATAACGGGGGGGGGGAGATGCACACAGACACAACTGAAGCAAGGAAGAGAAAAAGGATCCCATGAGAACCATCACAGAGAGGGGGATAGGGTGGGACTGGGAATGTCAAGGAAGAGCACTCACCCTCTTTCTTAGGAGAAACTGAAGGGAAATATATGGGGAATTTCTTCAAGCCGGTAATGTTCCGTTTTAAAGTGAACCAGTACAGGGCTGCCATTTCATACAGGGCTTGCCCCTACCGGAAAAGAGCCGGATCAGAAGTGGTTTGGCATTTCAGACTGCACCGCTTTGTTTTCCCACCATTTTCCTGCCGCGCGGGTGATCCTTTTTTTAAAAAAAAAAAGTTCGATTTATAGCATTATATCTTTAAAGTGAACCAGTACAGGGCTGCCATTTCATACAGGGCTTGCCCCTACCGGAAAAGAGCCGGATCAGAAGTGGTTTGGCATTTCAGACTGCACCGCTTTGTTTTCCCACCATTTTCCTGCCGCGCGGGTGATCCTTTTTTAAAAAAAAAAAAGTTCGATTTATAGCATTATATCGCTATAACGCTATACCGGAACTCCAAACGATCGCAATAGCGATCCCATTGGAATGCCTGGACTCCACTGGGATACATGCGATGGCTACATCTGCCCCCTGGAAACAATTACCCCATTGGACAGTGGCTTCCAGCGGGACATCAGGGCATCACCGATTGGTGACAGCAAAGTTGCTAACCCTTCCATGCCCAGAGACAAGTCAGGGGAAGGTGAAGGGGTTGTCAGTTTGCCCCCTGGAAACAAGTGGCAGGCTGGTCTGGATAGAGTGGTTTTGTTTGACTGTGTGAGAGGCTACTGATCATCATGGTCTCAATAACTACCGTGCTGCAACTGATCCTGGAGGTGTTGCAGATGATGATCAGCAGCACAGTAGCCTTGACTGAGGTGCTTACACACTACATCTGTGAATGGAGTGACAATCCCTCCTCTGATGCTAGCCAATGGGGGTTATCCCATCAGACGGTGGCTTATGACACCATTCAGAACCCCCACTGAGTGGATGGAGAAACTTTTTAATAAGCGGCACGCAAGAGCACGTGTCGTGGTGGAGCGTGCATTTGGAAGACTGAAATCTAGATGGAGATGCCTCAGTAAAAGAATACGCCTCCAGGAGGAGGACTTTACCCCCATCACTGTAGCCTGTGTTGTGCTCCAAAATATTTGTGAAGAAAAGGGACACCTTGCAGAGCCCCTGGGGTCAGGGGAAATTCGAGTACTACCTGTACCCCCTCCTGATGTACTGTCTGATCGCAGACACACAGCACAGGGTCAAAGGATGCGGGTTGCATTGATGACTGTGGTTTGTAACAATGAATAAAGAGCATGCTCCTTTTGCACACTAACACAGTTATATCTGTTCAGAAATAAAAGTTTGGCTTCTTGTTTAGCAATCATAAGACTCAGATTCTCTAATGTTGTCTCATTTCTGCCCAGGTATGCTAACAATCTGGGGTTCTCTGGTCATTCCTGCCCAAAATAATGGGGCAGGGGGTTGGGGGGGGGGGTTATCAGATTACACTCCTCCTAGGAAATCATAGCAGAGATGCAATAGGTATCATTGCACAGCAGAGGTTAAAACATATCAAGGGGATATATCACTTACTGACAACCATGATACACCTTTTGTAAACAGTTTTAATAGGTAGAACAATAAATATCAAAAAGTCAAACTGAGAACTATATACAACATGAAATATAAAAAAGGTTGAAAAATGAACTATATACAGCATAAACAGAAAACCAACTATATACATATTACTGGCCACCAGCATCCCCCTCTGGTGGGTTCTCGTGAGGCCTGGCAGCATTCTCCAAGGCCCCTAGCCGCTGTTCTATGGTGTCCACTGTTAGGGGAAAGGCACATTGGTTAGTTTATATTGCTGGACTTTAAGGTATTCCACCCATTGTACCCTCTTTAAAGACAACATGCATCTGTTACACACACCAAAGTATTCTCCTGTGTAAAACTGTTGACAGAGCTCATGCTGCAAGGATAGTCATTCTGCACGGACTGAAATAAACAGACCTCAGTGCTCTGTCAAGACAAGGACCACAAATCCCAAGCCAGATTTTAATTGTATGTACCAACATTATATTTATTGCCTGCCTACATATTTAGTAAGCTGGATAAATAAGTTGCTAAACATCTGTGTTCCTGAGCAAATACTCTTCCTATCACAAAAGCTGTGCCATCTTTTACTTCTCCCACTGTTTCCCCCAGTCTGGCTCCCTACGCATTTTACAGCTCACCTGCCACTGAGAGAGGAGGTTCCTCTCTCTTTGACGTGGCAGAGACTTGTCACCTTAGTAGGGCCAAATGCCCTGACTTCTCAAATGTCTGTTATTCTGTTTTTCTTGCTATGTAGAGGCTACGTGTCTGAAGGGGGGGGGCAGACGACTGTTAGTTTGGCAGGAGGGATGCTCTGGGAGAGGTACGTGCTTAGTGGGGGGGGCAGTTGACTGTTAATTCTGGCGGGCAAATACCGTGGGGTGATTGGGTCCTGATCTTTAGCGCCTTTACTTTAACATACTATATCTTAGCTTTCTTAGAAGTGACTGGTGTTGAGAACTGATTTAATCAGGATCCTGTTTAATGCTCTTCCTTCTCTGATAAGAACTTTATTAGAATCGTCAACATGCAGTTTAAGCTTCTGCACTTGACTTCCCTGTCCTCTGTTTCTTCAGTGCTGTTTTTCCCCTCATAGCCTAGCTCACATTCCATACTGGTGCCAGGCCAGGGAAAAATGGCTCAACCAGTGGGGCAGACCATGGTAAGAGTGAGGAGAGACAGGTCTCCTCATCCTGGTGCTCCAGTTTTATTTAAAAATAGACTGTCTTACTTTATATATGAACAAACATATACATGTTTATTGGGTCCCTCAACAGCTGATGTTAAATACAAGAAGGACATTCTTATGATACAGCACATGTAAACAGCTTATTTTATTTTAGACAATGTGAAGCAATGGTAGCAATGGTAGCATTCTCCTTCTTTAGCACTTCCATCTGAATGTTCTCCCTGCATTTAGTCATCTTTCCTATTGGACTTGGATGAAGTTGCCCAAACTTAAGTACTTTTCAAGTCCTGTTTGTTCCAATAGGAGAAATTGAAGCTCATGCATAATGCAGTCACTGAAATCAATGGCATGTAAACATGTTTCACCTTGACTAGGTCAGGCCCAATATCTGGAAAATTATTTATTGGTTTATGTATTAACTAGTAGCAAAGCCCTTTGTAAAAGGAATACAATGAGTGCTAGCAAGATCTCAGCCTCGCCCTCCTCCTTGGCCGTGTTCTCGTCTATGGGGCTGGTCCTCATCTGCATGCATCCCGCCCTGCCACCTGTGGCCACCAGATCGATGGGCCTGTCCATCACCTTGCGGCACACTGAGGGCGAGAGGCTGGGCGCCACTTCCATGGGCTCACCACCTGGCCAGCTCCCTGCACCCTGACACGGCCAACAATGACCGCTGCAGCACCGCTATATTTGGCCTCGGCCTCCGAAGCCTCTGCCCACCAGAGCGTCGGAGGACAGCCCTCACCAGAGGTGTCCACGTGGAACTCTCTGTGCCCGGGGAAGCGGTACTGCGTGAAAGTCAACCCTCCCACATCGGTCTGCCTCATCTCTGGCAGGCTCGACTTTCAGACTTGTCTCCCTATGACATTAAAGGGTCTCCATGGCCAGACGGCCATCTCCCTTCCTCCCTGGCTGGTTTCCCTCACTAAAAGCACAACCCTTAATTGGCTAATGCTGCTGGCTTTCCATTGCTATGGGAGCTGTTTGTGGCCAGGAATTGAGAGGATCCATCCCATTCGCCGGCTCCCTCCAGACAGCCTGAGATGCTGGCTGCTGGCTCTGTGGGCGGGACTGAGACAATGCAACGAGGCAATGCAGCCAGGGGATTGCACAGCTCCTGAGTGACAGATCAGGGACTCAATTGATTTGGGAGCATGTGGAACATTCAGGAAAGAGTCACCCCAAAACAGAATTCTATGTAAGGAGAGATGAAATAAAATATTTCTGTGGTGCACAACATACATAAAGAGAATGACTGCTTGTTGCAGTAACTTCTTTCTTGCACAGATCTGCTCAGTACACAATACAGAAGCATAAAATACATTCTTAGAAATATAAATGGATCATATGATACGCATGATCAAACTAGCAGCCATTATTTTTACACAATCTAGTTTTAATCCTTGGACAATTTATAATAGCTATAAGCCTTGAATGATGGAATTTATATCATCTGGAAATGTAAGAGTAAAAGGGGCACATTTTATCATATGTGGTGGTTATGCGATGTTACAAAAAAGTTTTGGAAATGGGTCCATAGTTTGATGGGGAAGATATTAAGAGCAAAGATTCCATTTACTCCAGAGGTCTTGCTGTTGAATATATTTCCAAATGATTATGAAAAAGAGAATAGGTATTTGACTGTTTATATGACTACAGCTGCAAGAATCTTATATGCCAAATATTGGAAAACTATGGTGATACCAACGAAACAGGAGTTTGTGAATAGACTTTTTGAAACAGCAGAAAATGATAAACTGACTTTAGAAATGAGACTAAGCAAAGAGTGGACATTTCAAAAAACATGGAAAAAGTTTTATGATTGGTATAATGTAAATATAATAGAAGATTAGGCAATTATAGCACATTGGACCTGAGAACACAGAAGAATGGAAAGTGTCTGATAGAGCATTTTTATTAATTAAGTAATTGGATATAAGCATACAATGTAACTGTACTCTTGGTATATATGTTATGTGTAGTAGAGTGTCTGTTTGTAGTGTGTAGATTTGTTTGTTGTAGATTATAAAAGAAAAATTAATAAAAGTGTACCTATGGGTACTTAAAAAAAGAAAAAGAAATCTTGACAGTTGACTAAGCTTGATAATGAATGACGCATCTACTCAATTATGCCTTTGAACCACTGAAGTGAATTAATCAAAACTTCAATAAAAACAACATCTTTGTGCCACTAATGTCACTGATTTATCAAAGGGTGGAGATATATCTGGATAAGTGATACATAACAGCCTGTCAGCATAACCAGGATTGATCAGCACACACTGAAGTGGGCACAGTCTTTGCCGATTTCTCTGGGGCTCTTTCCAAACAAGGGCATGAAAATGTACCCCTGCCATGGTAGCAGCAGCAGCAAACAGTGTGGAAATGGTTGGGAACAGAGTTCACATGTCCCATTCCTCTGTTTTGTTTGCTCTACTGCTGCCACACCCAGGCCTGTAGCCAGGATTTTGTCATTCAGGGGGCCTTTAAATAAGTTGGGAGGCACCGACATCACAAAATACAAAATAAAAAAATACAAATTTTAAAAACACACTTTTGCAGCATTCACACTCTCCTTGCCTACATGGGGAAGCAAGCCATGCTTGAAGAAGGGGCAGTGGCGGGGAGTCCTCCAGGAAGCCCAGAGAGCTGGGTCCTCTGGGTGGCCCAAAAAGCCAGAGGGCCTGGAGACTGGATGCATGTTAGGGGGCCTTAGCAGGGAGTCAGGGGTCCAGGCCCCAAAATGCCCCACTGTAGCTACAGGCTTGGTCCCACCCCTGCTTCTCCGTGGTGTTCCTGAGCATTGTATATGAAAAGTATGCAGACGGAGAGTGATTTCAGCTAAGCATACCTTTATTAGGTTCAGGACAAAGACAACTGACCAGCTCGCGTTCAGAAAACCCGCCACCAAGTACCCATAACCACACCCCCTACTCCTAATAGGCTATTTACAGTAACCGGGTGACCATTGGTCTCCCGGCTGGAAAACTAGCCCTTTGATAGGGCCAGCTAGGATCCTTCAGATCCTTTGTCTTTCGACTCAAGCTACAGATGGTTTGTGCCTGGCCAGCCCGGGCAAGTCCGGCATGTCAGGCTGAATACATTACACCCCTCCCCCCTTGGTTCGCAATGTACCCACAGACGAAGTCCTTCAGGTACGCAGGTGGCTTCCTGGGGCGCGTCGAGCGGCGAGGTTCCGGGGTGGCGATC
>NW_015168770.1:40693-47600 GCF_001447785.1 Gekko japonicus | reverse complement strand
GGCCTTGTTGCAGGAGCGGCAGACCGCGTTCCGGAACCGGCACAGCTTGCGGTCGTGGTCCTCTCCGCAGCTGGCGCACCGGCTTGGAGGCGCGGCCTTGATTGTGCTGGAGGATGCGTTTTTGGGACGATGCTGGGTCCGCTGTCGGAGTTGTAGAACGTCCTCCTGATCCGAGGCCTTGGAGCCGCTGCTCCTTTGGGTGCGGTGGACAGCCTTGGTGCGCCGGTCTCGATGGGCCTGCTCGTAGGCGGAGGCCTCCCGGACCGCCTTGTCCAAGTCGAGGTCGTTCTGGCTGACCAGTTTCCTCCGGAGTTTGGGCTCTCGCAGTCCCACCAGGAATTGGGTCAGCAAAGCATCCGGTAGGCTCTGGAACTCGCAGTTGGTGGCCGCTCGCCGGAGTCCTGCCAGGAAATCGTAAATGGACTCGTCGGGCCCTTGTACCCTTGCGCAGAATTCCATCCGCTCCGCGTATTTGGTGGGTTTGGGTGCCAGGTGATCCGTCAACGCCTGGATCAGCACCGTGTAGGGCTCCTCTGCGGTCTTTTTTGGGGCGATGAGGTCCTTCAGGAGGAGGAGCGTGCCCATGCCGCACAACTGGAGGAAATGGTCCTTCTTCGTTCCGTCCTCCGTAATTTTGTGGCAGTTGAAATAGCTCGTCAGGATCTCGAGCCAGGCCTCCCATTCGGTGGGGCGAGCTATATCAAAAGCGGAGATGTTGCTCGGAGGGGTCGCCATTGTGCTGCTGCCACGTGGTTGGGTGGCCTCAGGTATGGCGTCGGCGTCGGGAGCGTTGCGAAGGGTGCTGCTGCTCTCGGGGTCAGCAGGGTGCGGAGCGGAGCCGGGAGCGGGGCGGTGAGCAGTTGCCGGAGAGCTGGGATGCGAAGCGGTGCGGGTTCCCGGAGGTCTCGGCGTCGGTGCTCGGTGCGGTGCTCGTGGTGGCGTCCAGGTCTTTGTTCATGGGGTCGTGAATCCCATCCTCGTCGCCAGTGAAAAGTATGCAGACGGAGAGTGATTTCAGCTAAGCATACCTTTATTAGGTTCAGGACAAAGACAACTGACCAGCTCGCAGGCCGGTTTATATGCGTTCAGAAAACCCGCCACCAAGTACCCATAACCACACCCCCTACTCCTAATAGGCTATTTACAGTAACCGGGTGACCATTGGTCTCCCGGCTGGAAAACTAGCCCTTTGATAGGGCCAGCTAGGATCCTTCAGATCCTTTGTCTTTCGACTCAAGCTACAGATGGTTTGTGCCTGGCCAGCCCAGGCCAGTCCGGGCATGTCAGGCTGAATACATTACAGTATAGGAGCCCCCCCCTTTAAAAAGGCTCTTTACTCAACTTTTTTCTTTGTTTTTCTCAGCTGTGCTATAGCACACAAACACACACACACAAAAACCTGCAGAGCTTACTCCCCCTCAGTGGATACAGAACAGATCTATGGATAATCCACTTGTGGCCTCCCTACAGTTTCCCCTTTTGTTTGGCGAAAACAAGGTTCACATTTTTTTTCAGAATAAAGGGGGTGAGGAAGAGAGCCAGGCAAGTCATGCCCACGTTGGACATAGCAGCTGGATGCTTCCCTTTACTGCAGGGACTTTTGCTTGTCCATGGGGTGGGGGGAATCCCCCTGTAGGAGCAGCCCCCGTGAGCTAAGTTAGCAATTCTGCACCTAAATGGGGCAATGGGCAATCTCATGTAATAGCCACTGAAACCGAAAGGCCTGCAGCTTCCTCCTCTTTTCAGAGAAATCTTCATTTTTAGGGAAAGGTCTGTTTTTAGATGCTTGCTGCCATCTATGGACCAGGGAGCCCAAAAGCACACACACTAAAATTGCAAAGAGCACTGTACAGCATCAGACCAACATCAGGATGTATATACAGCCCAACAAGCTCCTGTGTTAGGGAGAGGAGAGCGATATAAGCCACTTTGGGGGGGAAAGGCAAGATATAAATGAAGTAAACAGATAAATAAATAGTCAGTTTGAGATGGTAAGGGTTCTGACAGATCCACATACTGCTTGATTGCTAATCCTCCACTACATTTTTATTCCATCATTCCTCTAGGGAGCTCAGGACAGCATATATCATTCTTTCTTCCTCTGTTTTATCCTCACAACCCTGTGAGGTAGGTAAGACTGAGAGTAACTGGTCCAAAGTCACTCAGAGAGCTTCACGGTAGAGTGGAGATCTGAACCCAGATCTTCCATGTCCTGCTCCAGTGATCTAACCATTACACCCTCATGGTTCCTTGCCAGGCAGCAGATGCGAAAGAGAGGCACTTGCTTTGCCTCTGTGTTTTGGGGAACAAGAAACACAAGTCTGGCTACTAGAACTGACTACTGAAAACCCATCAAATTTATGAACATCTGACAGTCACACCATTGCTTTAAAATGCCCCACTTTTCCCCAAATCTACCACACACTTTTAATCGTATGAAATGGCTCCAAGAAATTAGTGTGAGGTCTACCAGGTCAACTTTGTTCTCATTTGTGAATTTTATCAAAGAATACCAAAAACTTGGTGAGGCAGGACTTCCTGTTACAGAAACCGTGGTGAGACTTTCTCAGTAGAGATCATTCTGGGTCAGCTCATGTTGTGGTCAGGGAACTATTCCTTCATCCAGACAAATACAATTGTGTCCATTTGGATGATTACACTGCTGTCTTGCATAATAGGACTGATTTCTCACAGTTGCTGCTCCCCTTTCTTCTGCCACCACCTCCAATTAGTAAAAGGCAAAACTTAAAAGTATCTGAACGTATCTGAGATGCAACTGGTTGTGGTTTCCTGTTTCTAACATATTTAAAGAAATCTTAAGTGTTTGTCAGTACTTTTAGCAATCTGCTCCTCAAATTCTCCCCCCCCCCTTATTGCCCAGTAATAGTGTTGCCTGTGACTATGGGGACAGAGTAGCATCTGGACTTGTTGCAGGGTGTGATCCCTGGTTGATGGTGCTGGTGACTGCTTTATGTTAGAGAGCTGTCTATAAACCAGTAAAGGCCTATTACCTGTGTGAGAGAAGCATCATTGTCCAGGAGGGGTTGTAGATAATAGTTAACATATTGGATGGGCTTTAGCTGGGAGGTACAGATGACAGATAGGCCTCTTTCATTTTTCTCTTTGGGGCCTGTCCTATACTAATCTGTCTCTGGGTGCCTGTTAAAACCACTAAAACCTCTTCAACAGCCCATCAGTGATCTATTACCCATCCTGGCTCTTGTCAACAAAACCTTATGCTTCAGGAAATCTGTTAGCCTTTAAAGGCTCCAAGATCCTTTTCATTCTGCTTTTTTTTTGCTTTAACAGAAAATCATAGCTACCCCACTAGAACAGTTTCATTGTTTACCAATGGTTACATAGTATCCATATTCACAAGGTCAGTGAGAAACAGAAGTGCTGGTCAGAACCAGCAGAGAAGGGGGGCGTGGCGTGGGAGCGAACGGCAATGGACGCCTGATCAGATAGCTCCTGATGATTTTCCCTCTAATTAAAAGCAAAAACGATATTCCGGATCCAAGATCATCCAAGATATGGGAAGGAGCTTGAAAACAAAAGGCAAGAAATCCAGTCCCGTAAGTACTCCAGTTACAACTTATTTTACCCACAACGCTAAAACCGAGCCCAACACAACAACTCCCGGTCCAAACTCTAAAATGGCAGCGGACTCAGGGACGTGCAAGCAAGAAGGTCTAACTGTTTCGCGCCAAGAATTTCATGAAACGATTCAAAACTTAGAGAGAAATATGACTACCACTATAACAGAACTATTAAAGCCAATAACAACCCAAATAAACAAACTGAATCAAACTGTAGCTCAAGTAGCGAAAACTGCAGACGCAGCAATGGAGACCTGCCTAACGCTACAAGATGACACTGCTTACCTTTACCAGAAGGAAGAATGGGTAGGGGAAAAAATTATAGCCCTGGAAAATCAACTAAAAGCTAATAATATGAAACTTCACGGAGTTCCAGAGAACGCAGTACAAACATCGGATTTAAAATCTTTTATTACAAACTAGCTCACAGAAATTATGGACTTGGAAGTGTTGAATGTTCCTCTGATTGACTCAGCATACAGAGTGGGATCAATGCGGACGAGGCAAAGCAACTTCCCAAGAGACGTGGTAGTCAAACCCATAGACACCCAAACTAAAGCCAAAATCCTCTCTTAACTCACCCATCAAAAAGAGGAGAGTGCTATCAGAGTTAAGGAGGCAAAAAGCTTCTATTTTATTTCTACAAGAGACACATCTTAAAGGTAAACAAGAGTAGTTTTCAACTCACAGAAATTTCTAAAACAATACCAGGCACAAGGCTCATCCAAGTCCAGGGGAGTCACAATTCTAATACATAAATCAGTAAGATTCCAGCTTAACAAAACAAAATATGATCCCTCTGGAAGATATTTGTTTTTAAATGGTACTTTAAATGGCCAGGCAATAACATTGGTCTCTCTCTACGCACCAAATGTAGGTCAAATTGAATACATACGCAATATCTTATCTAAACTAACAGCCTTTAGTACTGATCCATATGTGATAGGTGGTGACTTAAATTATATATCAAATCCAATTTTAGACAAATCCAATTTAATGAACAAACAAAGCAAACGATACTCTCAAACGTCATCATGAGGTAATACACAAGGTAATACACAAGGTCTTCCAACAATTCAATCTGATAGATGTCTGTAGAGTTAAGAACTTAACAGTTAAAGACTTCACATACTTATCTCCCAGATTCCAGACACATACCAGGATAGATTATATTTTAGCCTCATCATCTATATCAAATCAGTTTATAGATGCTAATATTGGTGCACGTATATGGTCAGACCATTCTTGGGTAGAAGCAGTGATGGAAGTTGGAGATTAAGAAAAAAGAATTGGAGATTAGATTCAAAAAAATTATTTTTACAATCAATAACAGACACAATAAATAAAGACATCAAAGAATATTTGGAATTTAATGCTGACTGTGGAGTTTCGCAACATATAGTGTGGGATTCTTTAAAAGCAGTGATCCATGGTAAATTAATCACAATTACTTCAACCTATAGAAAAGAGAAACAAAAATTGAAACAGGAAATGATAAACAAAATCAAAAGTCTAGAACTAGAATATAGCAAACATGGGAGCAAACATGTTTACAAAGCACTCCTTTTAGAGCGGAAGAAACTAGAGTCCATTGAAATATCACAAATTCAGAAGCAGATTGCATATACCAAACAGAAATCACCTCAATCAATCAAACTGTTTGCATGGAAATACAAGAAAAGAATTACAGAAAATGCTATATATGCAATACAAAATAAAACTGGACAAACACTTTACTCTTCCAAAGAAATATCGAAAGCTTTCTTAGATTACTATTCAACACTTTACCAATCAGACTCTCCTACGTAAACCTCGGTGGAAGCATTTTTACAACAATTCCCTCTTCACTCCAGTCTAACGCCACAACATAAGAAATGGTTAGAAGAGCCTATCACCCAGGAAGAAATACAAGCAACGATTAAAAAATTAAAAAACAATAAGTCACCCGGTGACAATGGATTCACAGCGAAATTTTAAATTTACTACATCATTAGTTGAACCTTTAACCAAGACCTGCAATCAGCCAACATTATTTCGATCCCTAAACCTGATAGAGATGGGACACTCACTAGCTCTTATAGACCTATATCACTGCTAAATCGGGACAATAAAATTTTCACCGCAACAATGGCCCACTGTATTAATAAGATAATTGAAGAATATATACACACCAACCAAACTGGGTTCATACCAAACAGGGAAATAACAGACAATACCAGGAAAAATTTAAATGCAATCCAATACTGCAAACAACCTAAGATAAAATCTTCTTTTATATTATCACTGGACTTCGAAAAAGCCTTTGATAGAGTTGAAACAACTTATCTAAAAACTCTGTTAGCACACATGAATTTTGGCCCCAAGTTTTTAAAACTGATATCCACTATCTACGAAAAACCCACCGCCAAAATATAAACAAATGGTATAACCTCATCGAGCTTTACACTATCCAGAGGCACACGTCAAGGGTGTCTCATATGGAGTTTCCGGTGACTGCAAGACTGCGCAGTCAGACCAAAATAGCCTCCGCGTTTGTGCTTCAAAATATGCTAAAAAATACATCAATTGAGACTCTAAAGATAAAAACTGCTTGCTGAAAGGAATGGGGAGGCCAAGAGGAGGGAAAGGAGCCAAGAAAAACACCAAGGAGTCTCAACAAACTGAGAGCAATACGCAAACCTCAGAAGAGGATTCCCCTCCCCCATTGGAAGCAGACTCAGATGGAGAAGCTGCTAATCGACAAGGCAAAAGAAAACGTGAGGATTCTATTACAAAAAAAGACATACAGACTATGTTCGCAGAAATGAAAAAAGAACTCAAAGAAAGCATTACTCCAATCCACCAAAAACTTGATGCTATGAATCTGAACTTAACAGACTTGAAGGAAAAAACAGACAAGGCATTGACGGAGACTGCAAAAAATACGAAGGATATAGAAAACCTAAGGACTTTTGAGACATGGAGCAAGTCCAAAATCATACTTCTGGATACAAAAGCCCGTGAAAGAAAAATCAAACTCAGGGGAATTTCCCCAAATTTTGCTACAGAAAAAGACCTCACGGGCTCTTTAAATGAATGGCGCCAAAAACTATTGCAACTGCCAGCTGCACCAATTTGTCAAGCTTATTGACTGAATCCACCGCAATTAGGCTCTCCTACTCTCATTCCTGACATACTGGCTGAGTTGACAGATATTAAAGTAAAGAAAATCATGTTAGAAGCTGCAAGGATGAACAACGGACTTCAACTGGAGGACACTCGGGTTCAAGTGTTTCAGTACTTGCCACCAGAGATTTTAACAGCACGAC
>NW_015168770.1:36877-40592 GCF_001447785.1 Gekko japonicus | reverse complement strand
GGAAAGACCCATAGTGAGGTGGCAACCTCTAAGAACTCCACCATGAAGGTTACAATTCTGTTGCCGTTGTTTTATTTTTCTATTTAAGAGTAATCAAAAGGCATAAAATATTACAGCCAGGATATATGAGAAACAGCTTGTGATATATGGGTAAAACCTAACTTGAGATAATTATGTTAATTCTAATTATCACTTTATTAATTATGTATTATTTGCTTAGGAGTTTAAGGAGAAGATAAAAAATAGTTTTTCAAGCAACCACCAGTAATGACAGGAAAAACAATTTCTGTTTTCAATACTTATAATGTAAGCAGGCATTGCCAGTGATACTGTGTATAATATGATGTAATAATTTGTATAGTATTCCAAAATGTATGATTCATGTTGCAATCATGCTACATGGTAATAAAATATCAATTAAAAAAAAGGGTGCCCCATATCACCGTTGCTTTTTGCACTGGCCATCAAACCATTAGCCAATGCCATTAGATCAAATCTCAAAATACCAGGAATTCAAGTCAATAACCACTAAATAAAACTTAGCCTATTTGCTGACAATATGGCAATCATTATGACAAAGCCAGAGACATCTTTACCTGAAGTTTTCAATATTTTAGAGAAATATGGAACTATGTCAGAGCTGTTAGTGAATAATTCAAAATCCGTATTGTATCCAATAGTGCTAGATGGAAAACAAAAATCCCAAATAGAACAAAAGTATAATTTTTGCTGGACTAAACAGTCATGGAAATACCTAGGAATTAATATTCCGATCAATTTAACGGAACTAATAAACTACAACCATGCAACAGTGGCCAAGAAACTAAGCAAACTTCCTCAAGCAGCCTCATCTCCTCTAATCACATGGATAGAGAAAATCCAAGTCCTAAAAACATTTATTTTTCCACAATTTCTGTACCTTTTCCGGGCTATCCCGATATTAATTCCATTTACACTTCTAAAACAATGGCAGAGACTATTTTCAAGATATATATGGAATAAAGCTGCACATAGGATAAGCTTCAACACGTTAAAGAGACTACCCAATCAAGGAGGTCTTTCGCTTCCAGACTTATCTCTATATTATGAAACTACAACCTTTATAGGCTTTATTAAACACTACAGCCAAAAATACAAAGCAGACTAGAAACTACTAGAAGATACTTATATGGGTCATAATACCTTTCAGGAAACCAGCTGGGAAACTCCCACACAATGACCACAGGCAATTAGAAATAACATCTTTTTAAACAACACATTTAAAATATGGGACAAATGGCAGTCCAAAATATCTCCTTACCCATCACTTCTTACGCACTTTTTGAAACAATCCTGGTTTATACCAGGCCTTTCCGTCTATTCATTTTCAACCTGGAAAAAACAAGGCATAACAACATTCAGAAATATAAGCAAAAATTTTAGAATCTTAGACAAATCTACTTTAGAACATATATACAAATGCCACCTTAATTGGTATGAATACCTACAAGTAAACAATCTTTGGAATTCGAAATTCTCCAACACAAGCACACATAGGAGCCTAACCTTCTGAGAAGATATTAAATTTGGATCAGATCACTTGTAGAGGCTTGATATCATCAATTTATAAAGAACTGCTAAATTATACTTCTACCTCACCTACCACATACCAATTATCATGGAATAAAGGCTACGCAATTCCATTAACAGACAACCTTTGGAATAAAATATGGTCTTCTCCTAGTATCACTTCTAACTCCCTAAACATTAGAATGCAAGCTATTAAAATAATGATGCGCTGGTATTATACTTCTCTAAAGCTACACTGTATTAATGAAAAATACTCACCTTTATGCTGGAGAGACTGTGGGGAACAAGCTGATTTCAGTCACTGTTGGTGGTCCTGCAAAGTAATAAAAGAATTTTGGTTATTAATAAAAAACACAATTAACATAATAACACATATAGAACTAATATTATTGGACGTATGGCAGAATGACACTATACCAGCGATACAGAAAGAGTTAATCTCAACACTATTGATGGCTGCCAAGGCAGTAATCGCCAGTAACTGGAAAAGCAAAAATCCACTTACCTTACATCAATGGTACATGAAGATTTGGGAATACTACACCCTAGAAAAGATAAATCTATCAATGAAATCTGAAAAAACAGTTAAAAACAATCTTTATTTTTTGCAAAATGGTTAGATTTCATGGAATTTTCACTTTCAAATTCCTGTTATTGCATCTTCAATTTCACTAAAATACAAAGAAATACTTGCGATATTTTAGGATTTATGGTTACACAAGTTCTGTGTCATTATATACATTTAGTTAGACTTTAATGGCTTAAGTTATGGTTTCATTTACCTGCTACAATATAGATCAGCATTTGAAGTTAGAAGTTATATCAATAGAATATATTGTTAAATGCAAATACCTTACTGTGGAGATATGTATTCTTCATTTACTTATATCAAAAACTATATTTTTATGCAGTGTTATTTGAAATTAAAAAATTAAAATTAAAAAAAAGAACCAGCAGAGAAGCTCTGCACTAGAGTATTCAGTACAGACCTCATCAAGGATTCAGCTATAGAACTGACATTCTGCATTGTTAAAACTGAGTAGATAACCTTAGGTGACTTAGCAATAATAGGCTTTGACTGCAACCTTGGAATACTTATTTCTTTATGACTGAACTAGGAATAAGCCCCGTTGTGGAAATAAATACAACGAGATCTAGAAAGAGGCTCTGGTAGAGTGCTCTGGCTTTGGGCAAACAGTGTCAGTTTGCTGTGGTGACCTCAGCAGGGTATAATGACAGAGTTCACTGTTTACTCCAGAGGAACTGATCTCTGCTACCTGAAGAGCAGTTGTAATTTTGAGTGATCTCTAGTCCTCACCTGGAGATTGGCAACAATTGTTACCCAGGACGAAATGGCTGGTTTGAAGGGTGGAGTCTATGGCATTCTGCCTGTCTGAGGTCCCACCCCTCCGCAAACCCCACCCTCTCCAGGCTCCACCCCTCAAATCCCCAGGAATTTGCCAGCCTGGAATTGGCAACCCCATCTCCTTCCCAGCTAACCATCAACCTACCATTATTTGCCCCTTTGACTTCAGCTGACTCCTGCCCTCCCTTCTGCGGAGCAGTTGTAATTCTGAGTGGTCTCCAGCCCTCACCTGGAGATTGGCAACAATGGTTTCCCATGAGGGACTGACTGGTTTGGAGGGTGGTCTATGGCATTGTACCTGTCTGAGGTCCCACCCCTCCTCAAACCTCACCCTCTTCAGGCTCCATCCCTCAAATCAACAGGCACTGAGGGGAAAGTAGGGTTGCCAGCTCTAAGGAGGGAAATACCTGGAGATTTGGGGGTGGATCCTGTGGAGGGCAGCATTGGGCGGGGGGGCGGAAGGACTCAGCAGGTATAATGTCATAGGGTCTACCATCCAAAGCAGCCATTTTCTCCAGGGGAACTGATCTCTGTCATCTGGAAATCAATTGTAACCGGGAGATCTCCAGGTCCCACCGGGAGATTGGCAACCCTAGGGGAAAGTCAGCTGCACAGCAGGGGGTTGAAGAGAATGGTTTGATGGCTGCTGGGCCAAGATTGGCAACAATAGTTACCCAGGAGCAAATGGCTGGTTTGGAGGGTGGAGTCTATGGCGCAGTACCTGTCTGAGGTCCCCCTCTCCGGGCTCCACTCCTCAAATCTCCAGGAATTTCCATACCT
>NW_015168770.1:27574-35967 GCF_001447785.1 Gekko japonicus | reverse complement strand
TGTGGCATGATTGTGTTATTGGGTTTGTTTCTTTTGAAGGGGAAGTGATGTGTTGTGAGTGAGGACATATTTTACCTCAAAATACACCAGGTCCCATATTCAACTGACAATTCCAACTGTCTTGTGGGGGAGGGGGGTTTGAGGTGTAGAATGGAGTGAAGTCCAATCAGCTTCCATATGCAAATGACCTTGAAACGCTGGCCCAATCAGAGAAGAGTGGGCTGAAGCGGCCCAGCCGTAGAAGCCCCGTCCCTGCGTTCAGTCTGCAGATGGTCCTCTCCTGTCAGAGTCCCTGAGCAGACTGAGCAGACTGAACCGAACAGGGCTGATGTAGGCGGGACTACACAAAGCAGCCAGTCAACCCAGCCAGCGTCTTCTGACTGACAGTTCTTGTGGCCAAACACTAAAGGTGTGCATTTTGGAATGTTGGAGCCCACTATAGTTTATATATAAGGGACAGATAAGGGAGAGATGTCTTTTTCAGGTGCTGGTCCAAGTGCAGGGTCCAAGTGCAGGGAAAAAGTTGCCATGACAGTAACAGCATAAAGGTTTCTGAAAGTGTCCAAATTGTCCTCATACTCTCAAGAACTCAAACTTTAAAGGAGTTGTGTCAGATTAGTCCTCAAGTAATGTTGGAGCCCACTATAGTTTATATATAAGGGACAGATAAGGGAGAGATGTCTTTTTCAGGTGCTGGTCCAAGTGCAGGGTCCAAGTGCAGGGAAAAAGTTGCCATGACAGTAACAGCATAAAGGTTTCTGAAAGTGTCCAAATTGTCCTCATACTCTCAAGAACTCAAACTTTAAAGGAGTTGTGTCAGATTAGTCCTCAAGTAACCAAAGAGTTTGAAAAAGAAGAAAATCCTTGCATTTAAAATATCAAAGTCAATTTTTAAAAAGCTACAATTATATGAAACCAAAGAATCTTTAATCAAATTGTAAATATTATTTTCGCAGGGCCTGTAAAACAGCTGTTCCACCAGGCCTTTGATTGAGGCAGTGGGCATCTACCAGCTGGCCTACCTATTGCTGCTGCATAAGGTCATTCTGGCTCAGCATTGGCCCATTTTTCTCCCAGCTGTAGAAACTGGAATTGAATGTACTCCACTGCCCATTTAAAATATTTTAAATTGGTCTTATTGTATTATCTGATTGCATTATTTTATATTTGTCTTATATTTATTGCTGTAAGCCGCCCTGAGCTCATTCGTGGGAAGGGTGGGATATAAATCAAAATAACAACCAAAGAAACAAATAAATTTTACTGTACCTGGTCATAGGAAAGATGCTTGTAAATATGTGACATCCCCACATGTATAAGTGTAATTTCACAAAAGGGGGGGGGGTTGCACTAGGGGAAGGTACCTATATGTGCAACTACAACTGGTAGATTTTATGTACCGTTTTGAATATTTGTCTGGTTATTCTGGGTTGAAATTTCTCTCCCCCCTTTTTTGTATTTTTTGCAGATTAAAGTCCTCAAGCATCTTTGTAGGATCAGGACTCCAGTGCAATTACCTAGCCCAGACTGGAAGGGAAAGATGGTAAAAGATAAAGGTATAGTCAACAAGAGCAGGGCAATCTATCCAGGGAACCTGGAAGCAGAAACTAGCAAACATGGAACGTGGAGGGTAGAAGAAGGTAAGGAGGAAAGACAAGCTAAGAACCTCAAAGAAGGGATTTAAACATGAAACCAGTGAACTGTTGCTCAAGTGTTTACCTTCAGGCTGTCACCACTGTTGTGTCAGGAGAGTCATGGGTGAGTGGGCTGATGGTGCAGACTTGTAAAGGAAACCAGATTGACTGAAAATAAGAAGAACCTAAGAAGACTAGACCACATCTAGTCCAGCAATCGACTTCACACAGGGGCCCCCTAGTTGCTATGGATGGCCAACAAAGAGAGTATGGAGGCCAAGGTCTTCCACTGATATTGCCTCTTAGAACTGGTATTCAGAGGACTACTGCGCCTGAATATGGAGGTTCCCTTTAGTCACCATTGTTAGTAGCTATTGATGGGCCTCTTCTCCATGAATCTGTCCAACCCTCTTTTAACTGGGGCCATCATACATCCAGTGGCAATGAATTCCACAACTTGATATTTTGCTTAATGGACTATATTTATTGCTACACACAATGGACTGTTGTCAGCAAGCTGCCATTATGTTGTATGGGTTATTCGGCATGGTATACTGTACTCGATTCATCCCCCCTCCTGTTGCCCCTTGTGTAGGTGTTTACTTTCTGTTGCTAGCACACTGCGGAACTGCTCAAGGTTAACCAGCTGGTGGTGGGAAGGAGTTATGGCTTGCTCTCTTTATTATGTATTCGGAGGCCTGAGAATGAACTTGTGTTTATGTAGTATGAACCGTTGTGTTCCCAAGGAAAGGGCGCTAAGACTTATCACACTCCCGCCAGCGGGAATTCGGCTCATTGGTCCTGTCTCGGTTCAAGTTCCTTTATTATGTTTCCCTTGGACTTTTGTAGTCATTACTAACAATGATTGTGTTCCTGATCTAACCATCTCTTCTAATAAATCTTATTTTGTTCATCAAACGTGGATTTACTTTGAATGAATGGGGAATCGGACAACTGTGCACACACACACATAGGCTCAGAGAACTGTACATTTCAAGTCACCTGTTGTGATGCAACACACAGAAGGTCCCTACACAAGCCTTACATGTAAATGAGGTTTAAGTTACACAGTTACCAGCCTGATGAAGGAGTACACACCTCCATTATTGTGAGCAGTAGGAAACAACAACTTGAGAAGAGACAGCCCCCATTGCAGATCTAGTTGTGATCACCTACGACACGTCCATGCTTTGTTCCTGCTTTGGTATTTCCTGCCAAATGGACATTTGGTTTACAATAGGATGGCCAGCCTTGATCAGCACTTCAATGAAGCATCCTGACGCCAAGGTTTCACACCTGCCCAGATGTCTTCCTTGAGTAAGGTTTTAGATTTCAATATTGACCACTCCTTATAGGCAACCTCCCACTCCTATAGGCAACCGATAGGATTAGTTTTGGGACGGACTAACAGGAAGGTAGGTCCACAGGTTGGAACAGTTACCTCCCACCCAATGGACCACCTATAAAAGGAAGAGACCATTCACCTGGCCCTTCCTAGCTAGCATTCCCCGCAACAACCCCTGTCTGCTTTTTACTCCCCTTGAATCCCACTTGCTATCCCCAAACCCTTGCCTCTACTTTGATCTCTTGATCTGCAGTCAAGAGACCCACATATTCTGGCTGGTTCTGGTTGTGTGTTAATTCTCCCTAGATTTCTATTTCTTCCCATTCATTCTTCATTGGAACAACCAAGCTGCGAAGACAGATAAGTGTCACCCATCATCACTCCACCTGCTAATGCAACAGTGCTTATTTTAATACTGTATTTCTGAGGAACTTGATTGAATATGTGAGTGCATCAGTATTGTTTGTATGAGATTTATTTTCTTTAAGTAAAAGACATTTATTTTAACACACCAGCCTCGACTCCTTCTCTGGTAACCCTTGGTGGGAACAGGACCTTGGTATAGTTGGCAAGAACCAGTATATATTTTTGCCAATTGCTGTAAATAAAGCAATTTGGCTAACACAGTGGCAATGAATTCCACAATTTAATTGCTCATTGAGTAAAGTAGATCATTTTGTCTGTCCTGAATCTATTTCTCATCAACTTCATTGGGTGCAAGTTCTGGTAGCTTAATCTGGGAGATAGCTTCTGGCAGCAAGATGCCAGTCCAAGATTCTCCCGACAGTGGTAGCTCAAAAGAAGGTGAGACTTGGAGATGAAAGCAAGGGACATCCCTTGCTATGTCAAGTCAACCACTTACAACCCTTCAGAGTGTACTTGAACCAATCTTGCAGTGAGGGAGCCAAGACCACCTTACTTCTTTCAATCTGCTCCATCCTCAACCTACAGAAAATGCTCACAAGGTACTGACATCAGCTCAGAACTTTAAGACTATGCTAAATGTGTCTTTCATCCCAGAAACCAATACCAACTGAAACTACTTCAACATGAGGACAATTCTTTCTACAGCTCTCATTGCTGCTGTGAAGACGGAGGCGTTTGCAGTGGCAGCAAGCATCTACACAGCAATTTCCCCTGCCCTTTCTTTGCCTCAGCCTTTCAAGGCTGCTATCCCTGCCCCCACTACCAGAGGGGTTTAGGCTTTTTTCAGTCTTTTTTTTAAATCATCATTTGTTAGATTGCTACAGCATTATAATGTCACAATAATCTATTGCCATGATGTACTAGTTCCTCTGAATTCCCAGCTTTTACTTTTAAAAAGTCTCTAAGCTTTTTTATTGATAAAGCAGTATCTCTATGCACATAGCAGATTATGACAACAGATAATTATAATACTATCCTGCTTTTGAAGGATCGGTTAATTAAAATGCTTGATAAACACTGTAAAACAAGTTGCATTTAAATCAAAGGTCATCCCCCCCCCCAATGATGGCAGGCTCTCCACAAGGGGGAAGCAAAGATTCATTTTTAGAGTGTTGGCCTTCAAAGAGTTTCCTTGTTCTAAAACTTTTGTTGATAGAAAGCAGGACCCTCCTGTGGTGTACAATTTGTTTATTTATTTCATTTACACCCTACCTTTCTCCCCAACAGGGACTCAAAGCACCTTACACAGTTCTCCTCCATTTTATCCTTGCAACAACCCTGTGATGTAGGTTTGTCTGAGAGTGTGTGACTGGCCAGAGATCACTCAGCAAGACTCCACAGAACAAGTGGGGATTTGAGCCTCATGCTCTGAAATCCTATCCTAATCTGACTCTCTAACTGCTACACCACATTGGCAAGTTGTAGAACTCCCTGGGATCCTGCAGAGGCAGCATGGATGCGGTACCATTCAAGGGCACAAGTTGTCAGTTATTTAGGTTGCAGTTGGCAGAATGCTTTCATGGGAGTAAGCACCACTGAATAAAATGGTACTTACTTCTGTGTAGACTTGCTTGGGACTACTCTCTTAATGTGTTGGAGAGGAAGGGATTTATTTGGATTTTTTGCTTTAGCTAGATTTTTATTTTCTCTTTTCATTTAAAGCAATTCCAGGATTTTGAAGAAGACCTAGAGGCAATATTCCATGCCAAGAAGTGAGATACAGCAGATATTCCCCAGAGGCTAATTCAGCCCAGATTTTTTCTCCATTGTCTTGAGGCAGTCTTACCTAAAAGACCCCAGAGCAATCTGAACAACTGGGCCTACAAGATCCATTTATGCCATCACAGTGATGGAGTGTCAAAATCTGACCAGCACATGAGGCAATGTACCTCAAAGTCAGCAGCAATGGTTAAATACATTGGCTATTGTGAGCTGAAAAGATCAAGTGAAAAGGCCCTAGAGATGCCATTTGCACTACACTGTTAATACTTTATATTGCTGTGGGTTTGCTGTCTGATCAATATGAATGGCTTTGACCCAAGTGGAATAGAGCCATGACAAAGGAATGCTAACTTTTCTTAATGACTGTGAATGTTATGGATAGAGAAATATTGTTAGGAAATGTTTCTCTAATGGTTCAAGTACCCATCAGAGCTTGGAGATAATTAACCTCTCCTAACTGAGGGGATGGGTTGGGTCTGTGGGAAGAAACAGCAATTTTTTATTTGGAACAGGCAGAGAGGAAAAGGAGACAGAAAGCTTTAAACTGGCTGAAGTACCTTGGGAGTGCAAGGGTCTCTTCCTTTCTCCCCATCCTGGGATGTGATATTGGGTAGCAAATCTACCTTCCTGTAGGAGTGACTCTTTGCTTCCACCTGTACTCATACATATCTATATGCTGCAAATGAAACAAAAAGCCACATAGGCAGGGCTGGTGCATCCATATAGACGAGTTAGGCAGTCCATATAGAGTGCCACCTTCAGAAGAGCGCTGCGCTAGACTGCCAATGAACCCCCCACCCTGCCCCTCCCTCACCAGCACCTCCCCCGGGCACTCTCTTTTGCAATTGCCGAGGAGGCTCCCATCCAGCTTTGTTCCCCGCGAGGCTTTCATGGGAGCCTCCTCTGATGTTTCATCTGTCAGTGCGGAAGTGACTAATTGGACTAATTGGCCCATGCCATGGGGGGGGGGGGCATATGAATACCCTATATCCTATTAGGCTCTATTGGTTGCCACCATTCTTAACAGTGCCTGTGTTACTGCATCTATAGCTTTGCAATAAAAGTATAACCGTTCTTGAATGTGTGTACTTCGTTGTTAGCTGTGGGTTCTTCTGACAAGCTGGCACATTGGGAATGGCTGGGGGCCTTACTGGCATGACTGCTGGATGGCGGCCCCTGTTGCTGTTGGTGTCGTGGTTGCTGGACGAGGCAAATATCTTCCTTGTCTGAGTTCTCCAGGTTGTTTCCCGGCCAACCTGATGTGCCGCAGCTGTTCTGCACTCCTTGTGGGATGCCTAGTGTGCTAGGGCGAGTTGCAAGGCCTCTTCCAGGGTGATATTACGGTTGGCGATCATCTTCCTCCTCAGTTTGGCATCCATGAGTCCCCACACGAATTGCGTCAAGAGGTTGTCTTCCACCTTGGGGAAGGAACAGTCTACGGCGAGTGTGTGCAGGTGTCAGCGAGCTGCCATTGCGTCCTGTGTAACCTGGTTGCTTTCGGCTATTCCTCCCCTCCCATCCCCATCTTGTTAGTGACTTTCACTTCCATGTCAATTAGCTCTGCTTGCTGCCTAAGATAATGCCCAAGGTCGACAGCTGGAGGTGGGAAGGAGTTTTGACTTTGCTTCGCTTATCATGTATTCTATGCCTGAGAACTGAGCTTGTGTTTATATTGTAGACCGTTGTGTTCCCATGAGATGGGCGCTTGCGTTGCCTGGTTTTCCCGCATGCGGGAACTGGATCCATTGATCAAGACCAGGTTCAAGTTCGTTTATTATGTTTCCCCAAGGGGCCTGTAGTTATTCTTAACAATGCTTGTGTTCCTGTGATCTCCATCGCTTTGCAATAAACTTCTACTTTGGTTCAAATGTGGAGTTGTTCAAATGCTTGGGGACTGGACATTTTGTTAGGAATCCCCATTTCTTCATCACTCCGAATCTGACCTGGCATCATGAGCGGAGAAGAGGAGAAACTACCTTCAACTGAGGGGGACACCCCAGTCACCTCAGCCACCCCGGTTACCGAGATACCAGTGTCGGGAGCCGTGGGGGGAACAGTACTGAAGCAAACCCCAGGAGAATGGCCACCCACCCCGTTGAGGTGGTTAAAGGAGCCGAGGCAAGCATGGGATGATTGGACTATGTTTGACACGCGCGGCACGCGATCGACCTTTTCGCACCACGGGAGCGGGTTTTGAGATAGTTTATATGACCAAGGGATGTACCAAAGCAAAGGGTTGGGTAACCTGGGCAACCCTCTAGAAGGGACCGAAGATCCCTGGGTGACAGGGCGCTCGAAAGAGCGGGACAGTCGATCTGCGCCAGATGAAGGTCGGGAAGAATTGGCCGAGAGGGTGGAGGACATCGACAGAACCTTGCAACAGTTAATGCAGATGGTGGGAGCTGTGTTCGATGCCATCCCAGATATGATGGACCAGTCGATCGCGGCAGCCATGGCGAGGCAAGCAGCACAACAACCACTGATCCCGGCCCAGCAGCCAGCACCACCCCTCCCAGGCCAACAGCCAGCCGTTCCAGCGGGGCCGGCGATCCCGGCTCCCGGGGCCCCGGGGGTTCCGCAACCGGGACCGGCGCCCATTCACGCGAATGCGAGAGCGAGACCTAAAGACTTGCTGGAGGCGACTTTCGATGGCAACCCGGAAGAACTGGCATATTTTACGGTGAGAGTGCAGAAGTTCGTGGTGCAACATGGGCACCTTTTCCGGGACGATAGCGGCCGAATTGATGTGATCGCAGCGAGACTGAAAGGAGCGGCAGCGACCTGGTATGTGGGGTTGCACAACAGCCGCGGCCCCGAACTGTATAACCTACGGGAGTTCATGTGGGCTCTGAGAACTCGCTTTGAAGACGTGAACGCGGGGCAAAGAGCTAAGACTTTTTTGCGCACCTTCAAACAGGGGCGCCAGTCCGTGCGTGAATACTCCGCTGAGTTTCAAAACCAAGCCGCCAAGCTGCAGGACTTGCCAGACCACGTCCTCGTCGAGATGTACCGGGTAGGATCAGAGAAACTGTGTTGCGTTCTGTGGATCTGGTCCCTGATGGCGTGGACTCAAGAAGTGGAGAACGCTGAGGGCCGACTCCAAACATTGCGCCTGGACATGGCAGCTGGAGGCGGGAGAGTGACCCAGCAACAAACCCCAAAGCCGAAGACGTTGAGACTATCAGAAGTGGCCAGAGACCTGCGGATGAAGTTGGGGCTTTGCCTAATATGTGGAGAGAAAGGCCACTTCGCGGCAGATTGTGGCC
>NW_015168770.1:24897-25041 GCF_001447785.1 Gekko japonicus | reverse complement strand
TTGGGTGGAGCTGTAGTGACGCACAGCCAGGCGCGGAAACTCCCCACGTCAATTCCAACCCCTGTGTCGGATTCCCCCCCCTCCACCTGCAGATGATTGGAAAAGCCGATACGCTTCTGAATTCTCTAAAGAGGATGAGGCGGT
>NW_015168770.1:6203-24524 GCF_001447785.1 Gekko japonicus | reverse complement strand
AAACTGGTGAGGGCGTTTTTGTCTCACATTGTACGCCTCCATCTTTTACCTTCCAAGGTAATTTCGGATAGGGGGACACAATTCGTTTCCAAATTTTGGAAAGAGCTCATGAACATCATGGGGGTGGAGCAAGGACTTAGCAGCGCTTACCACCCAGAGACTGACGGACAGACGGAACAGGTTAATCAAACCCTGGAACAATATTTACGATGCTACACGAACTTCCTCCAAAATGACTGGTCTGATTTATTGCCTTTGGCTGAATATTGTTATAATAACACTTTCCATAGTTCCATTGGCATGTCTCCGTTCAAAGCAGTACATGGGTATGACAGCCCACCCCTTCCTTTCTTGAGGGGGGACAAGCCTCTTGAGGGAGGAGATGCGGAGACATGGGGTAAATCTTTGCAGGAGGCGTGGCCTTTGTTGTGCCAAACGTTGGAGGCTGCTAAGGCCGCCTATAAGGCTCAGGCTGATCGAGACAGGGTGGTGGGTTGGGATCTCAAGCCTGGTGACCATGTGTATGTATCCACAAAAAGCATTAAGATGCTGCGGCCAAGCAGGAAATTGGGCTGGAAATACATTGGTCCTTTTAAAGTGAGAAAGATCATAAATGAGGTTGCTGTTGATGTGGAATTGCCTAAGAACTTGAGGTCTTTACATTCTGTGTTTCATTTTAGCCTCCTGAAAAAGGATACTGGCCAATCCAAGTGGTGACCTATACATGATCCACCTCCCCCTGTGTTGGTGGAAGGCCAAGAACATTTTGAGATTGCTGACATCTTAGATTCAAAAGTGAAGTGTGGTAAACTGTGGTACTTGATCGAATGGACTGACTTCGGACCCCAACACCGGGAATGGGTGGAAGAAGGGGATATTAGGGCCCCTTATATGCTCAGACGCTTTCACAAAAAGTTCCCGGGCAAACCGGGAGGTCTCCCGCCCAAACCGGGAGAGGGTGGGTAAAGTGTGTTTTCGGGTGGGCAGTATGTCAGCGAGCTGCCATTGCGTCCTGTGTAACCTGGTTGCTTTCGGCTATTCCTCCCCTCCCATCCCCATCTTGTTAGTGACTTTCACTTCCATGTCAATTAGCTCTGCTTGCTGCCTAAGATAATGCCCAAGGTCGACAGCTGGAGGTGGGAAGGAGTTTTGGCTTTGCTTCGCTTATCATGTATTCTATGCCTGAGAACTGAGCTTGTGTTTATATTGTGGACCGTTGTGTTCCCATGAGATGGGCGCTTGCGTTGCCTGGTTTTCCCGCACGCGGGAACTGGATCCATTGGTCAAGACCAGGTTCAAGTTCATTTATTATGTTTCCCCACGGGGCCTGTAGTTATTCTTAACAATGCTTGTGTTCCTGTGATCTCCATCGCTTTGCAATAAACTTCTACTTTGGTTCAAACGTGGAGTTGTTCAAATGCTTGGGGACTGGACAGCAGGGCGGCCGTAAAGGCTGCGACAGATTCCCCTTGGGCCTGCACTCGTTTCTGTCTAGCCAGGAAGGTCGGCTTTGGACTGAAGTAGTTGTTGAGGGCTTCTACTATCTCCTCAAACAAACACTCCAGGATGGTGCAGGGAATCAGGAGACTCTTGGCGAGCTGAATTGTGTCGGTTCCACAGAAACTGAGGAGGAGGGCCCTTCTCTTCCCAGCATCTGTGAAGCCATTTAGCTCGATGTAACACATCAACTGGTCCATCCAGGAATCCCAAACCTGGGGACGTGAGGGATAGAACTTGTCAAGGTTTCCGTGAGTGGTGGCCATGACTCACCAGCGTAGCGGGTAGCCGTGTGATGTGGTGCGGTGCTGCCAGAGAGCGATGCAGGGCGTGCTGGCTTCCTTCAGCTTGGAGCTCGATGCCGCAGGTAGGGAGTCAGCCTTGCTCATCGGATCCCATCCTCGTCGCCACTGAAAAGTACTGGATTCAATACATCAGGACACAGACCACGACATCCAATAAGACGCATTTATTGGTACTTAACACATGGAACAGAAACTAACGGCCAGATGGCCAACTTTATACAATTGTGGAGGGACACCCCTAGGTCCTATTGGTAGGTTTGAACTTCCTGCCAATGTCCCTATTGGCTTTGTTACCATTTTATGCATTTATATTTTGTTCCTGCTTTTCAATCAGAACAGTGGTTCCCAGAAAGTAAACAGACACATACTCACATTACAATTAACATTCACTGCAAAGGTTCCTTGGGGAGGAGAGGCTTTTCTTAAGGATAGCCCAGCGCCTTCTGCCCAATTCAGACTGTGTAGAAAATGAGGAAGGGAATGTGGTGAGGGCTTTTTTACTTGAGTCCATCATCCCTCCCTGTTCATAGGAATCTGTTACATGGTGTAGAATACTGGCTTTCCTCTGCTGCCAATCTAACAGAACCTTCCCCCCGTTCCTTGAATTTCTTTCCATGTGGAGAGAGATACTAAACCTTTTCCCTCCTTCTCCCGTAACACCAGGACTTAGAGGCACCCAGTTAAATGTAACAGTAGTTGATACACAATAAAAATAGACATGAGGCACGTAATCACACCAAGGATTTCACAACATGTTGTCAAGGTGGCTTCAAAAGGGGATGAGCCAAACTCATGGAGGAGATAGTTTCAGATGGGAAGCCATGTTGATCTGCCATAGAACAGATAGATACCAGTCTTAGAGACCTTCTGGGAGCTTTGACTAAAGAAAACATATACCCTGAAAATCTTGTTGGTCTCTAAAGTACTACTGGACTCAAATCATGGAGTAGTTTATCCATGGCTATTAGCCATGATGGCTAAGCTGACTCTCCATGTTCATAGGCAGGATGGGAGCATCAGTGTGAGAAGGTCGTTGCCTGCATGCTCTGTCTTCTCAGGGACAGGATGCTGGACTAAATGGACCTTTCACCTGGTCTGGAAGGACTTTGACGGTCTTCCCTTAGTGCTCAGCCCATCTGCTACTTGGTGTGCCTTTCAGTGTTCTTACTGAGAGCATCTTCCCTTGTCCCTCACCTGAGGCAGAAATGTATGAGACGTATCAGCAATCTAGCTTTGCATGCAGAGTGCCCTGCTGCCTTTTGGGTCATAATTTAGGGATTGATTCACACCAAGTATACTTGATAAATGCAGTGCGTGTCACACAATTTTCAATGATGGGCTGTCACACATAGAACAAGGATCATTCTCACACTTCCAGTGTCAGTGGCAAGTGGTGAACGTGGCTTCTCAAAACTCAAACTTATAAAAACACACATATGCTTGACAATGCTGCAAAAGAGACTACTTGGTTTGGCAGCTATTTCAACTGAACATGCTGAAGCATAAGCGCTTGACCTGAAGGAACTGGTGACAAAATTTCCTACAGAAAAGGCACACAAAATGAGATTCTGATATGCCTGAAATGGAAACATTAAAGAGATTTAAATTTCAACACCACATCTGACAGGATTTTTCAAAATGCTTTGTGATTTGTGTTTTTCTGTTTGACAAAATCAGAGATTATATTACTTGTTCTCACAATTAAAAAAAAGAAATTAGCAATTTCAAATTTTATGTTTTTCATTCTTCCTAAAATGCATTTATGTTTGAAGATTGGTGGGTGCATGGGGGGGGGGGGGCGCCAGAAGGTAGCCTCGCCTAGTGTGCAAAAAAACCCAAACAAACCTGGCACCAGCCCTACACATAGGGTTCAGTGTCCTCTCTTCCAAAGGGAACCATCCTAGGAAAGCACTGCCCTGGCTGCACAACCTGGGTATTCTACACTAAACAATTCCCTTTTAAAAGTGATGACAATAAAGAGAGACAATAAACCTTCAACAGAAGATCCTGTTTCTGTGCAAGAATGAATAATGCTTATTGTTGATCACTCTTGCATTACATTTGTGCAAGAGGGTTAAATTACTGTATCTCCTGTTAATATAACCACAACGTTTTCCTTGCTAAGCACAAAAACCAAGCTGCTACTATTAATGTCTTACAAATTTATGGAATGTTCAGTCTCTTCCTCAGCTGTGCAGCAGTCCCATTCAGGTCCTTACAACAGTGCTAAGTAGGATGGCCAGGTGGAAAGCCAGAAAAAACTCATAGACTTTTCCATGTGCAGAAGATAGAATGTCAGCAGGTGCCACCTGTCTCTCTTCTATATGACAAGCTGTACCTGCTGAAATGTCCTTTTCTTTTCCACAGAAACACTGTCCTGCTGTGCATCTAGTCACTCTAAGTCTAAGAAAGAGAGAGCCACAAGAACAGAAACACACAGTAACAGAAGTTGCATTCAGGTGTCAGCTTCTATGCACTTACAGTTTAGTACTGGTTCCTTTGTGTGCTACAGCAGCAATGCAGGAAGCCATGATGCAAGCTTTTTAACCTGTTTTTAAATAAAATTTTACAGCCCCAAGGTCTTTTTGCTTATTCAGCAATAAGGGCCAATGTTTTCAATGAGAATTACTTCAAAATAAGTATGCATAGTATTACAACCTTTCTACATGTAGAATTTATCATACAAATAAATTACTACATGTGAAAGACATGTAATGGTTCTTTTTTATCGAATTTAGATGACTCATTGGAGTAATGGTTAAAAAGTCTTTTTTTAAGGATGGAAAAAGGAAAAACAAAATACTGAATATAATAGGTAAATAAACTGAATGCAGTACAACTTCTTGGTATCACTTTGAATATTTCTGGTAAAGGAGATGATACAGTTACAGACCTTAGATTTTATAGCTGAATATTTCCTATTCCAAGCAGCATTGGGTAGGGGATCAGAAGAAAAATACCTAAATGGCATAGGCAGGAAAAGCACAGGTTATATAACAAATAAATGGGCATCGAAGCAAACTCCAAAAATGCATTCATAAGCCATAGCCAGAATTAAGTAAAATACAGCATAGCTAGGTAAAGTTTCCCTTGCTCGAAAGCCAGTCAAGTCCGACTCTAGGGTTGCAGTGCTCATCTCCGTTTCAAAGCCGAAGAGCCAGCGCTGTCCGAAGACAATTCCATGGTCATGTGGCCATCACCTTGGCTAAACTCCAAGGCGCACGGAATGCTGTTACCTTCCCACCAAAGTGGTACCTATTTATCTACTTGCAATTTCTTGCTTCCGAACTGCTAGGTTGGCAGGAGCTGGAACTAGAGACGGGAGCTCACTCGGTCATGTGGCACACTCGGGTCTCGAACTGCTGAACTACTGACCTTCCACAGCCTGCAGTTCAGCGTCTTAACCACTTGAGCCACTGCTAGTTCTATATAATTTATATCCCAATGTTGCTAAATGACATATTGTCCAAAATCCTATACCAAGAAAGTAGAATTTATAATAGATATAATTTTTAAATTAAGAATAGTTGTATATTTCTGCTTATTTTGATTAATCTGTTTTTCCTATTTAAAAAAATATTTTATTTGAAACAAAAACAATGGTAACAATTTCAGTCTCATATAAAAATTGAACAATTAAGTAACCAATAAAACCAGGTACTACAAAGGGATATTTAGAACCCTAGAGATAAGTTAAAAGTATAACAACAAAATCACAATTGTAACAGATCAATAGGATAAACATGACTTGGAAATTTATCTTTCGACACGATATAATTTAACATTGGGAGCCATACTGCAGGAAAATCTAAGTTAAGATCCATATTATCTTTCTGATGATTATGATAAGATTAGATTTTCTATAATATAAAATTTCCATATTTTATCATACCACCGTAGGATCAGCAGAGGCAATCTGTCCCTCCATTGTATAGTTATAGCAGCTGCTAGTAATAACTCAAAGTTTTGGTGGCTCAATATAGTCTACAATTAGACCATAAAGATAACAATAAAAGTTCTGGTCAAATCAGTAAAGAGACCCCAGTAATAGTAAAAATATGATTTAAAACATAATGTTGGAGAGTGGCAGTGAGTTGCACATAGCCCAGATAATTAAAAAAAATATTCCCTTTCCCTGGCCTAGGTATTGCCTACACCAGTGCTTTTGAAACCAGAGGTTTAAGATCTTCAAGTGGGTCATCAAGTGTTACCTGCTGGATGTGAGCCTCTTCAGAGCTGCAGTTTATTCTTGAATTTTGGAAGGACCTGATGCTAATGCACATTTGTAGAGAGCTACATGCCTGCTGCCATAGCTTCTCTTTGCTCACATGCTGAGAAGAACAGCAGTGTCCCATGATAAGGTCACTTGGCAGAGAGGATTCCTCCTTGGCTTTGACCTTGGCTGCTTCTCACTACAGCACACCTCCCGCTGTTTGGCTTGTGATTCCTGTAGCCAGCTCTCTTTGTCTGCTGCCCATGGTCCCAGCTCTTGATACATGTGAGGTCACATCTCTGCCTACTCCTCTTCTTGACAAGTGACTGTGATGTCACTTGCTTGCAGTGCAGTGGATCACAGGTTGAAGGGCACTGGCCTACTCACCCAGCCTTAATGGCTATTATTCCGAATCCTATAACCAGTACCAGCTTTTTTACATATGGGTAAGATCCCAAAATAACTGAATTCATAGAGCCCCAATAGCATGGATCCTCTACATTCTTTGCATAGCCTTTTAGTGAGAAATTCCATTTAGGAAGAACAAACAAAATTACTGCTCTTTCTGCTCCCTACTCTTATATCTTCCATGCTTTACAAACATATTCAGCTATGTGTTTTGTAATCATCAATGTATTGTTTATTCCACTGAGGAGGAGGAGGAGGAGGAGGAGGAGGAGGAGATTGGATTTATACCCCACCCTTCACTTGGAGTCTCAGAGCAGCTTACAAACTCCTTTCCCTTCCCCTCCCCACAACAGACACCCTGTGAGGTGGGTGGGGCTGAGAGAACTCTGACAGAAATGCTCTTTTTCAAGGACAGCTGTGCCAAAGCTTGTGACTGATCCAAGGTCACATCAGCAGGTGCAAGTGGAGGAGTGGGGAATCAAACCCGGTTCTCCCAGATTAGAGTCTGCACGCTTAACCACTACACCAAACTGGCTCTCACTGAAGAATTAATCACTGGTAAGCCTGTTTTGATTTGCATCCATGACTGACTAATTTCTTTTTTTACAGCCAGTATTCTTTTAAAACTCATGTCCACCCATTATCTTAAATATTTGTAACCTGCATCCACTGCACTGCACATTATTTCCTAACTCTCAACAGAGCTTTCAGAAACAGACTGACCAACAGAAATCTCCACTGGGTAGCCATCCACCATCTTTGCCTGTTGTGCTGCCCCCAGTCAGCGTTAACTGTAGTTTAGTAAAACTGCTGTGTATCTTTAAGAGTAGTTGCACCTGGGAATTGTAGTTCTCAGTTAGGGGTCCCAAAAGCTTCCCTCTGACTGGTTCATTAAGAGTAATTTCCTGAGCTCAGAGGTGCGAAGATAGGAGTTTTATTGTTCTTTTCTGTTTCTTTGTCCATCTTCACTTATCGCAAGGAGAGGGAAGCCCATCTCTTTTCTCACCATGGCTATAGAACTGACGTAGATCACAAGATGTAACTTTCCACCCAGCAATCAGCTTGATTGTGAATAAATGATCTTCTAAATGCGTGTGAAGTCCAATAAAGATGATTTAAGCTCTCCTCGGTGGTCGTGCATTGACATACCTAGAAAGCGTTGACTTAGCACAGCTTGCGCTGGACAGGATAGTGAGAAAAGAGGGATGATACAGTTTCCCCTCTCAGTCTCCAGCTCTTAAAGAAAAAAAAAAGGCATCAAAAGCTGTTTTTATTGTGCATGATAAAGGTTGAAAGGAAACCTCTGTCTGCTCTCTCCAGTAAACTAACTACAAGCTGCTGGCTGCATGCATGCCTCCCAGCAACGCACCTTTGCAATAGAGCTTTCCAAGCAAGCCTGTTTCTACCTATGACCCAAGCAAACTTTATTGCATGCCAAGCAAAGTTTTTATATTTCTTCCTACTGCATAAACTGAAAGGTTTAGCTCAGGCGCTAAATGCTGCACAGCCTTCCTAGAAAAGCGAATGCACGGTGCTTCTCTGGCCTTGTGAACTGATTTATTCCAGAATATTTACATGCAAATAGCCTGCTTCTCTCTCTGCTTTTTTTGTTGCAAAGTCCCCATCTCTAAGTTCAGCTTCTATCTCTGCATGAGAGTCTGAAATCTAAATCTCCTAACAGGAAAAGAGCTACTCGCTGTAAGTCCCAAAGTGAAGGCGGGACCCAGCAATCAGCCTTGACCATTACAGGAGATATTCAGTTAAACAGCAGCAACAAGAAAGCTAGAGAGAGACACGAGCAAGCAACAGGCAAGGCTAGCATCAAGTATCAGCATCTGGTGTAGCAAGAGTCACAACAGGCCCTAGTGGTAGAATTCGGAATCACAAGAGAAGCGAATTTTGGGTCAAAATACATGCGCCCAAATATAACAACAGCGCCGCCTGGTGGGGGAGGGGCAGTGCTGCAATCTGAGTAATTTATATTGCAGTTTGCAAGGAGGAGTGATGGGAGACACATCAGAGACCACTGACACTGCAGTTGCAGAATTTGCAGAAAGCAATGTACAACCCAATACCGGGACAGCCTCAAGTCCCAAGCAGATGGCAACTGGAACAATCTGCAAAATGTCTACCTCCACCGGAGCAATCAGAGCAGGGGAAGAGTTTAAATACATGGCACGTGGTCAAGTCCATATTTTAACACCTGCGATGCATGGCCATTTGAAAGATGAGAAAGAAAAAATGTACAGAGAAGCAGAGGGCGCCTGGAGAAAGGTGGAAGAGAGTCTGGACTCACACGCTGACATAAACAATTTGGAGGATATGCGGCATGCATAGGAGAACCTGACAACCCAGATAGTGAAGTGGGACTCACACATCGATCGTATACTTTGAATACTAGATTGTCTGAATTCAAATAAGGCCATAGAGGAAATGAACTCCCTTCATAAGGAGGTGAAGGCGCGGGGCAAATGCGCCAAGGATGCGCAGTATGACTTGGAGGTACGGATCAAGGAGGAAGAGTTAAGACTTCTTGAATCCACTGAGAATGGGAGAATCTTCAAAGACATTTCCAATCAAACTGTGCCCTCCCCAAGCAGCTCCCCAACAGGAAGCCGACATTCAAAAACGCCCTCAGCTCATGGAAGGTCATCTCGCCATTCTTCCAGCAGTGTCTGTTCCTCCAACAGATCTTCCAAATCTTCTGCAGTGGCCTTAGAAGTAGCCAAGTTACTAAGGAGACCATGGATGTGTTAAATTTTGGACCGGGATTTGTGTTTACTCCCAAGTATAATGCCTTCCAACTGAGAGTAGATATGTTTAAGTTGATAAGGACACTGAAATTAAAATGCTTTTTTGAAGGATCAAACTTTACTGACATCAATCCCTTTAGAAATAATTCTCAGTTTATCACCCCTCTATAACAGTGTTTGAGAGACAGGTAATGGAGGATATAAGCCATGTAGAACAGCAGCATTTCCCCCTCAGATAGTAATAATAATAATAATAATAATAATAATAATAATAATAATAATAATAATTTCCATTTGCTTGCTGGCCAGGCCTCAAGACCCGTATGTCAATCGCCACACTGCCACCGCCTGGCCGGAACATCCATTGCAGACGTTCTTTTCGTAGCCGGGAAGCTGTTTCGCCTTTACAAGCCTTGACCAGGATGTCTGACCGTCAGCTAATGCCCTCCCACAAGGGAGGTTGGCGTGCCCACCCTCTCTAAGGAGTGGTTCCCATTTTATCTACTCGCCGAAGCTTTCGAATCGCTGGGTGGACGATGAGCTGGGGACAACAGGCTGGCTGCTCACACCAGCGCGGGGCTTGAACTAACACAGTTCAGATGTCATAAAAACTGCAGACCAAGGGGGAGCTTTGGTAATACAGGACCTTAAGGATTAAACTCATGAAGTAATGAGACAACTGGGGGATAAGGATTTTTATAAACAGATAGATCACAATCCTACGGAGGAAGTTCTGAATATTATTAAAGTCATAGTAAGGGAAGAATTAGCCTTTGATTACATCTCGGCACAAACAGCTGAGTTCCTTCTCAACTTGCATTCTAGGGTGCCTATCTTCTACACTCTAACTAAAATACATAAACAGGGATTACCACCACCCGGCCGACCCATAGTCTCAGGCAGGGACTCCATTTTTGAACTGTTGTCCAAATTTTTAGATTCTTTCCTACAACCGTTTGTTCTTTCACTTCCAACATACCTTAAAGACACTAGAGACTGTGACCAAAATAGAGGGCTTACCTGTTCCTGATAGAGCAGCCCTTGTAACTTTAGATGTAAGTTCATTATATACAAATATCCCTCACGACGAAGCTAGGTTATGCCTACTTCATGTTCTGGAAATAAGAGGAACTCTTCCCCCCACACCACCCATTTGTTGTTAGATTTGATTGATACTATTTTTGAGAAAAGTTTTTTTCATTTTCAGGATACTTTTTTCTGGCAGACAAGGGGAGTGGCTATGGGAAGTGTGTTTTCCCCCAGTGTAGCTAACTTATACATGGGAGAGTTTGAAGAGAGGTGGATCTCTACTACAAATAATCCATTTCATTCTCACATTTTGTTCTTTAAACACTTTATAGATGATTTATTTCTGATTATTGACGATTTCTCCATAGTTTTGTTGTTGCTGTTCAGTCGCACAGTCGAGTCTGACTCTTCGCGACCCCATGGACCAGCTCCCGCCAGGCCTTCAGGTCTTCCGCCGTCCTCTGAAGTTTGCTCAACTTCATGTTTGTTGCATCTATGACACTGTCTAACCATCTCATCCTTTGCCGTCCCCGTCTTCTTTGACCTTCAATCTTTCCCAGCATCAGGGTCTTCTCCAGTGAGTGCTCCCTTCTCATTTGGTGGCCAAAGTATTTGAGCTTCAGTTTCATTATCTGGCCTTCCAGGGAACAGTCAGGGTTGATTTCTTTGAGGATTGACTGATTTGATCTTCTTGCAGTCCAAGGGACTCTCAAGAGTCTTCTCCAGCACCATAGTTCAAAAGAATCTATTCTTCAGCGCTCGGCCTTCCTTATAGTCCAACTCTCGCAGCCATACATGACTACTGGGAATACCAGTACTGATACAGTACTGATACAGATACGCATATGTTTGCTCCAGTGGTGCAAACTGCAGGTCCCTGGGGTCATTTTAGACTGGGACAATGGCAGAGAGGACAACACTTAAAACCCTCCTTTCCTTTGCACTGCAATCCTGTTCTGAATCAAGCCCCACATCAGAAAACTTAATCTATTTTTTTTTAAGAAGAGGGTGGCTCCAGACATATAAGTCTCAGCATCTGCTCTGAGTTAGCCATCAGTAGTACTACAATAAAGTATTATGCCATAAAGCATTATTGCTGAGGAAAAACAGTAATGGTAGAACTACGCTACTGGTGAGAGTGTCATACTAGGATCTGTCAGACCCAGGTTCAAATGTCCACTCTGCCACAGAAGCTTACTGGGTAACCTTGGGCCAGTCAGCATAATTTACCTTACAGGCTAATGCAACCATACACTTAAGCAGGGGTCATTTTGTAGAAAAAGAGGTGCAGAAGCTCATTAGCATAACTTATTTGCATATGCCACACCCCCTGACATCACCGGAAGTGTGTCAGAAGGCAACACCCACTGCTCAGGCTTCCCCCCCAAAATCTCCAGCCTCGCTGGGCCAAGGGGGAGGATGTCCAGCAAGTAGAATCACACTACCCCCCAAAAAAATAGCTCTCCCTAAAAACAGAAAACCACTCTAGCCTTTTTCACTTACATAGCTTCATACTGGCCAAACTAAATCACATCAGAGAGGTTTAAATTTAACAAGAATGCTTTTGGTATGCTGTCAGTCCACTAGGCATTATATATAATTGTTCAACTGCTGAGTAATAGCAGCAGTTGCTGAAAAGTACTGGGTTCGCCGCATGGAGGACTCAGACAATGACATACTGTAGCACACGTTTATTGTACTTAACGCAGACAAAGACTAACTCTAACGGCCAGCAGGGCCAACTATATACATATCCACCCAGCGAACCCCCATTCCCATTGGAGGGTTTGAATGTCCCGCCAAAGTGGCTATTGGTTGGGGCTGGGGGATCCAGGATCCAAAGTTTCCATTGTTCCATTGTTCTAGGATCCAAGCTCTTACCTGTGCTGCAGGCCCCTGGTGGCAGTCCACATACATAACACCCCTCCCCCCATAGTTCCGATTCTGCCTACGTTACGTAGTCCTGCAAGTAAGCGGGGGGTCGGCGCTCCCGTGTGGAACACCTGGGGGCCAGCACTGGCTCACTAACCCCCGGTTCCGGCTGGCTAGCTATGTCCAGGGGTGGTTGCACCAGTTGTAGGGCCGGCTGTAGGGCTATTGGTTCGATTCCCTCCGGGAGAGTTCTGCCCGGCGTAGCCTCTTCGCTGTGATGGGTGTCAGCTGGGATGTCAGGTTCCTGAACAGGTGCTCCCGCCCCGGTCGTCAACTGGAGGGGTCACCCGGCTCCAGGAGTTGCCGCCTCCGTAGTTGATCGGTGTGTCTCTGCAGTAGTCGACAGTCCTCTGTTGACACCTCGTAGGAGACTGGACCCTTGACTCCGGTGACACAGCCTGCTATCCAAGGGGGTCCGGTCCCGTAGTTCTGGAGGAACACTGGGTCCCCTGGGAAGAACCCCCTTGGAGCCTCTCGCTGTTCGGTCAACCTCCTCGAGCCCGGTGCCCGGTCGGGGTGCAGTCGATCCAGCAACGTTGTCAGGCGCTGGCCCATTAGCAGCTCGGTGGGGCTGTGGCCTGTGATGGGGTTCGGTGTCATCCTGTAGGTCAGGAGGAACCGGGTGAGGCAGAACTCCCAGTCCCCTTCTGAAATCCGACTAAGGGCTTCCTTCGCGGTCCGCACCATCCGCTCTGCCTGACCGTTGGTCACGGGGTGGAAGGGTGCCGATCAGATGTGCCTTATCAGATTCCTCTGCAGGAACTCCTGGAACTCTGCAGATGTGAAGGCCACCCCATTGTCTGAGACCAGGGCTATTTTTGAACCAGAACGCACCGGAACGGCGTTCCGGCTGCATTTGGCTTTGGCCCCGCCCCCTGCTCCCAGCAGCCCTCTGGTGGCCTGAGTGAGCAGCTGGTGTGGTGCCTCTAGAAAAGCCGAGTGCTGGCCAGCAATGATGAGGTTGGTAGCGTCATCATCGAGATGGAGTGGGGCATGGCACACGGTGGCAGTAAGGAGGGCGAGCCGCCTGGGCAGCGCCAAAGCGAGAGGAGGCACAGGGGCGGCAAAAGCAGGAGCTCAAGGCCAGCACCTAGGTGCTGCTCACGTGCCTCAGCGCCTCAAGAAGCATTTCCTTGACAGCCTCCTGGAAGCTGTCGAGTCCCACAGGGGCCTGCCCCCAGAGCCTGGGTAGCAGTGGCAAGACAACGGTGAACTGCTGCCTCTTCGCAGATTTGTGGGTGGACGAGCAGAAGGCGACGGGGAGAGCAGGTGGTGCCCACATGTCTGTCCCTCCCTCTCCTGCTCTTGCCTGAGCAGGAAGAGATGTGCCACTGCACAGAGAGCTCCCTTCCTTGGTGAAGCACTGCCACTCGCCCATGGGCTTGCCTCCTTTCCTCTCATTTCCCTGCCCTACTGCCTCCCTTAAGCATGGGCTTGGTTCAGTAGGGTGCCCTCCCCACCGCTGCAGCTGGAGAGAAAAGCAAACTTTTGCAGCTCTAGAAAGTGGAAGCGGCACTGTGCCGAGGGGAGTGGCACCCCTGCCTCTCGCCGGGGCCTCTTTGTACCGGGTAGAGGGTGTCTCGCTGCGTCCCAGGCCCATGGCCAACACCCATCCCTTCTCTCCATGCTTTTGCCTTTTGCCGCGCTTTTTCCCGTGCTGCCTTTGCAGTGCATGACAGGCGAGCTGGGTCCTCCTTCGCTTGGTTTCCAAGAGCAACTTCTTTGCCTCAAAGCCTGCAGATGAAGCGGGAGAGAGAGAGGCAGAGTAGGGGTGTGTGTGTGAGAGAGAGAGAGGCGTAGGGGTGTGTGTGTGTAAATGCTCTCCCTTCAGAAGAAGTGCTCACATCCTCTCACTACTTCCCATAGACTCAATTTGCATTTTCTTTAAAATAAAAATCCTCTGCCCCATTGTTGCAGCGAACTGCTTCCAAGTGTCAGTCAGTCCAACGATCCAATCTAACGACTCCTCCAGTCCTCAAACTGGTATAAATTACTCCTTCCCAGAGCTTTTGTCCCCCCCCCATGTCATTTAGCCAGGGGCGTTAGTGGTCTCCAGAATGCAATAAAAGACTCCATCCGGACACCCCTCCTCCCAAAAAAAGAGCTTTCACGTGGAGCCAGCCAGGCAGTCTTCTTCGGTCTTTGCTGCTTGCATTTGCACAGCGAGGACGTTCCCATGGAACATATGGGCAGTGGCAGGCTTTCCTTGAGCTGGGAGAGCCAGCCAGCCATGTCCACACACACCTAAGCAGCAAAGGTCGAAAGAAAGTCCTGCGACTTCCCTTCCTTGTTTTCTAGCAGGACGCTGCGAGGCAGGACCGCCCCCAAATCCAGCACATCTCATGTAGAGTTGCTGCTGCCTTTCTGAGGGTAAGAGGGGAGCTTTTTGTGCTCTTATCTACCGTATTTTTTGCTCCATAAGATGCACTTTCCCCAAAAAAAATGTGGCGGGGAAAGTGTGTGCGTGTTATGGAGTGAATACGGCAGGAGACGAGAGTATTGGGGGGGCAGACATGGCCAGCTCGCCCGCTAGGCGAACGAGCCGGCCATTGGGGCGCGGGAGGAGAGGCAGCAGCGGCCACCAACAGCCTCTCCTCGCCGGCCCGGCCAGGGCAAGAAGGGGGGGAAGGGGGCCAAGGGGAGCGTGGCGAGGCAGGCAGGCAGGATGCCAGAGCGTGGTAAGGCAGGCAGGTAGGGAGCCAATCCCTGGGGCCACCGGCCCAATCAGTGCCCCCAGCAGGAAATCCCGGCGAGGCGCTCCTGGCCGGCTCCCGGAAGGCACTCCTCCTCCTCCTCTGCAGGTAGCAAGGCGAGGCGAGGGGCCCCGGCCGGCTGGCCGGACTGCAGGGCTGGATGGCGGCTGGTGGCGAGGGGAGGGGGTGTGGTTGGGGGGAGGGGGCCAGGCAAGTCACACCTCCCCCCCCCGGGATGTTGCTACACTGCGGTGGCTCAGGAGGGCTCAGAAGCGAGAGCTCCTCTCCGGCAGAGCGCATGACAGCGAGAGCACCAGAGGGGATTGTTGCAGCCCGCGGGGGCAGGTGGCGGGCTCACTCTCGGCTGGGGCTGTGCTTCGCCACACCTCCCTGCCCCCGGTGGCGGGCAACAGGAGGGATCAAGGGGAAAGGAGAAGGCGGGGTGCCACGGCATCGTTGACTGGAGCCTCCCTCCCTCCTTCCTTCCTTCCCTCGCTCCTTCCTTCCCTCGCTCACTCACTCACTCCCCCCCCCACCAGGCCGGCCTGCCTCTGCTATTCCCGCACGCGCGGCATCTCTTTTCTGCTCACTAGTAGGAACCAGTGCAGAGTGCCGGAGGGGACCAGGCGAAAGACATGCATGCTCCTTCCTCCTCGGGCGGCCAGTGGTGAGCAGCGGAGGCAGCTGCAAGAGCTCCATGAAATAAAACATTGTTAGTCTTGAAGGTGCACCTGGACTTTTGTTTTATTTTGTCGACAGGGCTACTACCCCCTTGCCATTGGTGTCTGACTCTCGCACTTTGACACTCTCGCTCTCCACCCCATCTTCAGAGGCAGCAGCATTTCTCCCCAACAATCCAGTTCCACCCCCACCACATGATTTGCTATCTACACGACCCCTACCCGGTCCTTTTCAGCAGATCCCACTGGGATTCCTTTAGAGGTATATGGGTGCTCTGGCGGCAGTCCTCAGCCCCTGCCTGCGTCGAGTATTGTCATTTTTTTCAAGCGGGGTGTGTGTGTGAAATCTTTGGAATACTCATCATGTCCCTGGGCGAGGAAAGGGTTAAGAGTCCCTCAGAGTGTTCCTGCCTGACTCCCCCCTCCACTGTGGATCTGTTCTTTTCACCTCTGTTACCATAGCAACATTATGTCACTGACATAATTGGTGGGTGCATGGGGGGAGTGCATGGGGGGGCACCAGAAGGTAGCCTCTCCTACGCCAAGACGAACGCACCATCCTGAACGGTGCCTTCCTGAGCGGCGAGCCAGTCCCCCGTACTGTACTCCCGGCTCCCCCTTGGCGCGTGCACACACAGAGAGAGGAAGGGAGAGTGAACGGTGGGGGGGGGGAGACGAAGCCACACACGAGAGAGAGGGAAGGGGGGGAATTCCCCCACCACCCCAACCAACTTCTCTCTCTCTAATTGGAAGCACTAAACGCCTTCCTCGAATCTCTGGATCCCACTAATGGGGAGGCGGGGAGACCAAGACAGCTCCCCGGGCCTGCTAGAAGTTCAGGGTCTAGCAAGCTCTTTCGCTGGGGCTAAAGGAGAAGCGGGCAAGTCACCGCATCCCATTGCAAAGTGGGAACCCAAGTGGCAGTGGTCACAAACGCGCAGGCTTCTCTGTGTCCCGGTGCCTGGCACGACAAGCGCTGCATCTCCCTCGTAGTCTGAGAGTGGGACGCAGCAGAGCCCCGGAGATCTCTGCAGTCTGCTACCATCTGGCTGCAAGAGCAGCCCATGCCTGCTGGGCGAGAACGCCTCACCCCGGCCATGGTGGAAAGACCCCTGCAGGGCCAGGCCTATCACTGTGCCTCTCCAGCACAGGACACCCCGGCCGGCGGCAGGCACTGCTCCAGGAGCATCTCTGCCTGCTGCTGCAGGCCGTCCCTGGCCGTCACCTGTGGGAGCGGCACCTGCTTGGTGCTTCTGGTGGGAGGACGAGCAGGCAGGGGGGTTGCTAGCCCCGCCCCCCGACAGGGATGCTGCAGCAGCCGACCTGGCTGGCTGCTGCAGAAACAAACAGCAGGCTGAGGTGGGGTTGTCTGAAGGATGTGGGGAAGCTGAAAGGACTGCATTCAAGGGAGGGGGGATTCACCACAGGCTGAGGGCTCAGATGCAGGTTTCCCCAGCCGGAGGACAGCTGGAGCTCTTCCCTGGGTCTATTGGGGGCATGTCAAAGAAGGTGGGCCACCGCTGGGAAAAGGAAGAGGAGAGCTGGGAAAAGGAAGGGCAGTGAAAGTGAAACTGACTTTTTCGGCTCTCCTCTTCCTTTTTCCAGCGGTGGCCGAGAAAGAAGGCACCTTGCTGCTGCCCCCGTCCCTCCGTGAGGGCTGACGGCGCATCTTCTTTTTCCTGAGGCAAAGTGAAATCAAGGTGCGCACTTGAAGGAAATATAGCCCCTGCCGTTTTTAAGTCTCTTTGGTCCCCGTTGGAGGGGCGACCGAGCTCCCCGAGGGGATTGGCCAGGTCCTGGGAGGGGCAGGGGGCTGCCTAGGGGCCCATGGGGGCGGTTGATTGGGGCGGGTGAGCCTTCCCCCCTAGTTTGGAGGAAAGTGAGTGATTTGTCTGTGTCCCCAGCAAAGAGGCAAAGAACTTGCTTTGCAGCCCGAGTAGGTAGTTATTTCTTTCAATTGTTGTCGCTTTTTAAAAAACTCTTTTTCCTGGTGGATGTCCCGTTTTGTTTTGTCAGGGTGGTGGTTGTTCTGGTGGTGGCGGTGGTGGTTGCCAAGGGGGGGGGCAAAGCCCCCTAAACTTCCCGGGGATTATTTGCAAGTGGGAGCAGAAGTGTCTGGCAAGTTGAAAGGATGGAGCTGCACAGCGTGCAGGAGGCATTAAGAGCGGAAATCCAAAGTCATCAGGTAATGCAGAGGCAGCAGCCGCAGGAGCCAAAACAAGCGGGCCGGACATACTGCCTCCCACTGTCAGCTAGCTGCCATTTCTCTGGGACACGTCCCGTCCCTATTCCTGCCCGTCCTCCCTTCCCTCCCCTTGTTATTCTCTTCTGGTATGCTTCTGTAACTGCCAAGTTTCTCCTGCAGGTGGATGACGGAGTGTTATGTCTTGTTGCCTGGGCTTAATTAGATTTCCCGTGTGAACTCAACTTGTGTTTATGAAATTGGCTGTTGTGATTCTCAGGCTGCTTCGCGCCTTTTCTAATCAGCTCCCTTACGAGGGAAATGTACCCATTGGGTTAACCAAGTTTGAAGTTCCTATATTATGTTGCCCCTGTGTATTGTCGTCATTCTGAACAATCTCTGTATGTTCATGACTAACCATGCTTTGGAAATAAATCTTACTTCTTTGGAACGTGGGTTTGTTCTCCTGACTTGGGATCTGACATTTTGTTCAGAATCACCTTTTCCCCCTCACCCCGAGTCTGACATCGATCATGAGCGGGGCCGAAGGGAAACCTTTTTTCCGGGCAGAGGACCGAGGAGCCGTCCCGGCCACTGCCTTGTCATCGGACTTCATGGAAGGCCGAAGT
>NW_015168770.1:0-1012 GCF_001447785.1 Gekko japonicus | reverse complement strand
CCACAGGATGTTCCCGAACAAACCTGGAGGTCTCCTGGGGAAACCGGGAGGTCTCCCGCCCAACCCGGGAGACGGTGGGTGAGTGGTATTTTCAGGTGGGCAGTATGTCAGCTAGCTGCCATTTCTCTGGGACACGTCCCGTCCCTATTCCTGCCCGTCCTCCCTTCCCTCCCCTTGTTATTCTCTTCTGGTATGCTTCTGTAACTGCCAAGTTTCTCCTGCAGGTGGATGACGGAGTGTTGTGTCTTGTTGCTCGGGCTTAATTAGATTTCCCGTGTGAACTCAACTTGTGTTTATGAAATTGGCTGTTGTGATTCTCAGGCTGCTTCGCGCCTTTTCTAATCAGCTCCCTTACGAGGGAAATGTACCCATTGGGTTAACCAAGTTTGAAGTTCCTATATTACTTTGCCCCTGTGTATTGTCGTCATTCTGAACAATCTCTGTATGTTCATGACTAACCATGCTTTGGAAATAAATCTTACTTCTTTGGAACGTGGGTTTGTTCTCCTGACTTGGGATCTGACACCCACGTGGCTTTGGGTTCTTGTCACAGGGGCTATCAATCATGGGGGGGTGTATGTGGGGGGGCTCGCCACGGAGAGGTGGGGGAGGCGGCGGCAGGGTGCCTCCCCAAGGAGCAGTTCATGTACGGGGAGCGGGCCCTCTCCTACGCCTGTGAGTTTGCTGGACACAAGAAGGCGGGGTGAGTTTCCTCATCCCCCTAGAACAGCAGGGCTTGGGGGGGAGGAAGAGGGGGGGGTCAGAAGCAAGCCCCTGTGGCCAGGGGACACAACCTGGCTCTCACAACCCCCTGCGTCGAGAAAAGGTGAGCGCGCGTGGAGGCACTTCAGGCTGCCGGGGAGGAGTAGGGCTGGGGGGGCGCCTGCCTGCCTGCCCCTCCTCACTCTTCCTCCTGTGGGCCAGGCCCAGGGCAGCAGGCACTCTCTCCGGGCCCCATCACAGCATCTCCACAGTGTGGGATGGGCCCCAGGGTGGAGCAGGAGTGATCAGG
>NW_015168769.1:132323-133605 GCF_001447785.1 Gekko japonicus | reverse complement strand
GGTCTCACCTGATGAAACCCTGAGTGAAATGGACTGTGGGATAATTAAAGAAGATTTATTTATCACGGTTGTTTTCCTTAGGAAGCTCAGCCTGTCCCGTGATCTCTCGTCCTTAGCTTGCTTTATGCCATGGGCAGCACCAGAGACCAAGTTGTGATGAAACCAGGATATTCACACTTGTACATCCTGCTCAACCACCAAGTAGACTACAGTTAATAAACCAAACTTTCATATCATAGTTTCACAGACCCTAAGTAAGGATAGTTAGAAGAGCACAGTAGAATTGAAGAAGAGGAGATTGGATTTATACCCCATGGCCCTTCACTACCCAAAGGTGTCTCAGAGTGGCTTACGAACTCCTTTCCCTTCCCCTCCCCACAACAGACACCCTGTGAGGTAAAAGAAGAAGAAGAAGAGATTGGATTTATGCCCTGCCCTTCACTACCCAAAGGTGTCTCAGAGGGGCTTACAATCTCCTTTCCCTTCCCCTCCCCACAACAGACACCCTGTGAGGTAGAAGAAGAAGAAGAAGAGATTGGATTTATGCCCTGCCCTTCACTACCCAAAGGTGTCTCAGAGCGGCTTACAAACTCCTTTCCCTTCCCCTCCCCACCACAGACACCCTGTGAGCAGTGTTCCCTCCAAGCGGAGTTAGTCTGAGCTGGCTCACAGTCCTTTAGCCTCCAGCTCAAACATTTTTGCCTTAGCTCAGAAAGGAGGGCTCCAGAGCAAAGTGATTTATGCAGTAGCCAAGTTGCAGGCTCACAACTTAAATGCCAGTGGTACCTGAGCAATGCTCCCTCTAAGCTGTGGAGTCCTGTGAGCAAATGTTCTACTTTGTGAGCTACTGGCGTTAAAGTTGTGAGCGAGCGATTTACTGCATCAATCGGTTTCCTCTGGAGCCATCCTTCCTGAGCTGAGACAAAAATGTGTGAGCCGGAGGCTAGAAAACTGTAAGCTAGCTCACACTCACTCAGTAAGCTGGGAACACTGCCTTTGAGGTAGGTGGGGCTGAGAGAGCTCTGACAGAAACTGCTCTTTTTTCAAGAACAGCTCTTATCAGACCTTCGGCTTGCCCAGGGTCATCCAGTGAGGTGCAAGTGGAGGAGTGGGGAATCAAATCCGGTTCTCCCAGATTAGAGTCCGCACACTTAACCACTACAGTGGTTTAGTGTGCGGACTCTAATCTGGGAGAACCGGGTTTGATTCCCCACTCCTCCACTTGCACCTGCTGATGTGACCTTGGGTCAGTCACACGCTCTGGCACAGCTGTCCTTGAAAA
>NW_015168769.1:131678-131809 GCF_001447785.1 Gekko japonicus | reverse complement strand
TCCTGTCCAGTGTTCCCTCTAAGCCGAGTTAGCGTGAGCTAGCTCACAGTTTTTTCGCCTCCAGCTCACACATTTTTGTCTCGGGTCAGGAAGGAGGGCTCCAGCGCAAACTAATTGATGCCGTAGCCAAA
>NW_015168769.1:126467-128803 GCF_001447785.1 Gekko japonicus | reverse complement strand
GTCCGGGGTGCGGCGGTCTTGCGGGAGGAATCTGGCTTCTTGGTGGATGAGAGACCCGGGTTCAAATGCCAGCCTCCAGGCGGGGCCTGGGGATCCCCCGGAATCACAGCTCATCTCCAGGCGACAGAGATCAGGCCCCCCCGGGAGAAAATAGATGCTTTGGGGGGGTGGGCTCTGTGGCACGGTGCCCCACTGAGGTCCCTCTCCTCAGGCTTCACCCCCAAATCTCCAGGAGTTTCCCAAGCTGGATCTGGCAACCAATGTTCCCTCTAAGCTGTGGAGTCTCGTGAGCAAAAATTCTACTTTGTGAGCTACTGGCATTAAAGTGGTGAGCAAGCAATTTGGCTACTGCATAAACTAGTTTGCTTTGGAGCCATCCTTCCTGAGCGAAGACAAAAATGTGTGAGCCGGAGGCTAAAAAACTGTGAGCTAGCTCACACTAACTCAGCTTAGAGGGAACATTGCGTGGCAACCCTACCGCCCCCCCCTCCGCCGGTTGGCTGGGGGGACCAGGCAACCCACCGAACCCCTGAAGCCCGGTGGCTGAGTTTTGGCCCAGGCGTGCTGTCACGAGCGGGCCTACCTCGCAGGGATGTCGTCAGGATAAAACGGAAGCGGGCAGAGACGCGTGACGTTGCCTCGAGCTCTTTGGAGGGAGGGAGGAGGGAGTAAAAAAAGAAATCTAAGCAATTAATGACAAATTTACGAAAGCCGGTTTTTATCCACCTTCCTTTCTCCAAGGAGCTCCGGGCTGCGTACGCTGCAACCTCACAACAGCCCTGTGGAGTAGGCCAGGCCGAGCAGGAAAGATCGGCCCGAGGGTTGCTTAGAATTTGGGCGGGATTTCAAATATGTGAAGCTCACGCTGGAGTCGCCTGCTGATGGGGACAGGCTGCAGTTCAGTTGTAGGGCATCTGCTGGGCATGCAGGAGGTCCCGGGTTCAAGTTCCAGCGTTTCCAGCTAAAAAGATCAGGGGTGAGGTGATGTTGTGAAAAGACCTCCGCCTGAGACCTTGGAGAGCTGCTGTCAGCCTGGGTAGGCAATACTGGTGTTGATGAGCCAGTGATCTAATTCACTGTATGTCAGCTTTGTGCGTTCACATGGTGGTGCAGAACGGCTACCGATCTTTACCGTGTCGTCATGTTACTATGGGGTGATCTTGGGTTATGGGGCGTCACCATGCTGCAGGGCGCTTTGTGTTTTGGGCAGCCCTGGAGAAGGCGAGCAGGGACACGAGATTTGCCTAGCGTTATCGTTGCTTCCTTACGATGCTCAGACATAAGCCAGTGGTGGTCTCTCAGCCTAACCTACCCCACAGGGTTGTTGTGAGGATAAAATGGAGGCGAGAGGAGTGTCGGAAACCGCTTTGGGTCCCCGTTGGGGAGAAAGTCAGGGGACAGAGGAACTGAGAGCCAGTTTGGTGTAGCAGAGCGCGGACTGTAATCTGGGAGAACCGGGTCTGAGTCCCCACTCCTCCACATGCAGCCAGCTGGGTTACCTTGGGCCAGTCACAAGTTCTCTCGGAGCTGTTCTCTCACCAGCAGTCCTCGAGAGAGAGCTCTCGCAGCCCCGCCTACCTCACAGGGTGTCTGTTGCGGGGAAGGGAAGGGAAAGGAGATTGTAAGCCCCTCAGAGACTCCTCCGGGTAATGAAGGACGGGGTATAAATCCAATCTCTTCCTCTTCTCTATAGAGGAATTAAATTAATAGGCCATGTTCTAAGGCCGCTGTCTTCAGCCTGCACACAGGTAGACAGCGAAGGCATCGCGCCTTCAGCCTAAAGCAAGAGGAACTGGCTGGCCACGATGTGAGACAGGATGCTGGACTATTGGTCTTTTACACTGCAGAGCTCTTTTTATGGACTGGTGTCACGCGGCACAGAAGTCGGGAGGGTTCTTCCTTTGGTGCAGAGATTGTGGCGCATCCTGTCACAAGACAGCGATGTCATCGTGTGGCTTCCTGTCACATGTGTGCAACCCGGTGGGACCCGTGCTACCACGTGGGGTTGTAGGTGGGTTTTGAACCTGTCGATGTTGAAGACCGCTCTTTTAAGGAACTGTCCCTTTCAGAGTAACAGGGAGGGCCAAGAGGCCTGGATGGGACCCTGTCTGGTGTGCCTTAGATGGTTTCCCAGAATCCTCTGCACAGAACAGTGGCTCTCAGACTGGGGGAAAATGGGTATTAGAAAGGGTTTCCCAAAGCCGAAAAGCTTGGGTTCGATTTATGCAGCAAAGAATACAGGCAGCGATGTCTGTCCACCGAAGATTCTCCTACCAAAAGTTGGGCAGTACTTTTTTATTGGGGGGGGGGGGAGGGAGCACAATATAGAATCACAG